>NC_054707.1:11990460-12290460 GCF_016097555.1 Gigantopelta aegis
GATTATGCCTTTTGTGCCAATTGTTATTATGGCGACAGGTCACAGACGAACGAAGTCGTGCCGATGGGTAAGACGGCATTGACCACCACCCCGATGCATTAGATATGTACCTAGAATGTGTCTTAACAATTTTACACCTAGCCTTGCCCGGTCCATGGGGTATAGATGCATCAAAATATATTGCATATACATTATTACTTTTGCGTAATTGTACTGTTTAATGTCCGCAACGATGTCTCTTGACACTCGGGTGTCAGCGGACTGAGGCGTGACGTATATTCGCGCCGAGAGCTGTCCTCAATTCAGCCAACGAATGTTCTTTCTAACGTTCGCAAACTATTTGATTGGTGTTCGTCGTGTCCATTTGGTTTAACGTGAAGCGCACAGACCAGTCTAACGAACGTTTTGTTTTCACTCGGTCTGGCTGAACTCAGCCCTTGAGATGGCCTACATGTCTTTTGGCCCTGAACTGGCATGTGTATTCAAATTGACACGTATTGTCGGTCTGTTTTTATTACTTTGGTTCAAAGATTTTACAAAGTAAAAATAACAAATTACAGATCTTCCAGACATTGCTGTCATACATGTTGAATGCATGCCGTTAAAATTAATAACCGTGATTATTAAAATAAGCGAACATTATAAGGCCTACGCTGTATTCTGCATGACACCGTTTCTCGTTACCGGTCGCGAGATCGCTATTACGCTAATTAAATGTTTGAGGTGTCGGATAGATTATGTAACCGTTTGTTCACACTAGAAGACAATGGCTAATTTGGCTACCGACAGCGCAAGCCCTGCTATGTTGATGATAGTAATAAGATGTTTTGCATTTTGCATATCTATGTTGATGAGTAATAAGATATTTTGCATATCTGTGTTGATGAGTAATAAGATGTTTTGCATTTTGCACATCTATGTTGATGAGAGTAATAAAATGTTTTGCATTTTGCATATCTAGTCATGAGAGTAGGCAAGACAGGACACTATGATTACAAAATATATTAGCCAGTTAATACTTTGTTAATAACAAAACTTGTCATGTGAAATCTTTGAATAAAGAGGGGCAGGATTTAGCTTGAGGTGCTTGCATCGCAGGATCAAACCACCTTGGTGGATCCATTCAACTGATTTTGTTCTCATTCCAACCAATGCACCACAACTGGCTAAAGGCTGTGGTATGTGCTTTCCTGTCTGTCCCTTGCTGCATTGGGAAAAATGTAGCGGGTTTCCTCTGATGACTAAGAGTCTGAATTAACAAATGTTTGACATCCAGTAGCTGATGATTAATTAATCAGTGTGCTCTAGTGGTGTTGTTAACTTAAAAAAAAAACCCACTTTAACTTTGAATAAACAGCCCTGTATACACTGTATTTTATCTTTTTCACATTGACGACATATTTGTGATGAATTTTTTTTATATACGAATCCTTCATTCAAAATGTTTGTTTGAAACCCGATGGCTGCTATTTTTGTTTATTGCAATATTTTCATAGTCATTGATTGATTCATTAAAAAAATATTTGATTTTGATGTCTTGATCAGGCTAATTATACATTTCATATTTCAATAAAAATATTTTACAAGTTCTGTATTCCTTCATGATCTTTCTAAACCTCCTTTGATACTGTTGTAATATGTACTAGTAATCACAGAACGTACTCGGTACAAGGTCTAAGCACAGACAGTTCAGCTAATTGTATTTGAACAAGAACAGTAAAAATAATAAAGATGATTGTAATATAAATTAAACTTGATTCTTACACTGTTGAAATTCAGATAAACTGGAACTGCATAATAGTTTGAACTAAAGTATTTATATATAGCAGCATACCAAACAGCCAAATTGTCACTCTTGGCTATTAAAAACAATGTGGACAGTTACCTATTGGACTAATTCATCAATGGGTAGTCACTGGATATTGGAAATGAAAATCCTTATGGTCCATCCCAGCATTCTATAAAAAAAAAAATAATAATAATTTCAGTTTGGTTTGACGTAAGAAAAAAAGTAAAAGTGTGTTGGAAATAAAAAAAATGTGTGTGCAATTTACAAATCAATTGGCTCAGAAATAACATAGTAAATTCCATAGCATGGAAAACAAGAGTACCAGTGAGATACATGATACGCCCATCAGGAGTTTGATGGAAAACCATATCTATATTAATGAGTATGTTATGGGTATGATTCAAGTCTAATTATGTGCAATTTTTGCAATGGGATGGATGAATAGTTTGTTTTGGACCAACTTCCATCCCAATGTGTTCCTACATGTGATTTGATGGTCCTGTATGTAGCTGTATGCAAGATATGATCTGGACAAGGATTATTGTTATGTGCAGTAGACCGTGAAAAATAGGTCACAGTGACATAGTAATAGTAGGCAGCACTCCGCCATCCCAAGTTGTTCCTACATGTGAAGTTTGATGATCCTGTATGCAAGACATGGTCCGGACAAGGATTTACTGTTATGTGCAGTAGACTGTAAACAGTAGGTCACAATGACCTAGTAATAGTACGTGACACACCGCCATCCCAAGTTGTTCCTACATGTGAGGTTTGATGGTCCTGTATGCAAGATACGGTCCGGACAAGAAAAAGTTAATAGATGGACGAACAACGCCATACTATAATACGAACCATCATAGATGGGCGTATAAAAAGGTGTTCCCTGTGGGACAGACTATAGAAGCATGGTGTTGTCTGAAGACCGTTCCTATCTCCATTGGTATTTAATTAATTCTATATAAGTAATAATGTTAAACACTATATATAAAAACATACAGTTTAGTTATATATACGCAATATATATATATACGCATATTATACCAATTTTACAAAACAAATTCAATGTAAATAAAAACGTTTATTAACACATTAGCAAATGTTTGGAATAGGGTTAGAGGCAAATTACTAATTTGTTTTTTCATTTCAACTTATTTTCGTGCTTATATCCAATTAAGGTTCAAGCATGCTGTCCTGGGCACACACCGGCTATCTGGGCTGTCTCTTCGGGACAGTGTATTAGTTGTTAGTGCTTGGTGAGACAGAAGAGGATGTAGTGGTCTTACACCTACCCACTGAGTCCTTAAAAGTAGCGCTGGGTGGGAGCTGGTACCGGGCTGCGAACCACGACACCACCGAGGCCGGTTAATTTATTACTATCCAGAACAGACAAGATCTATATATAGGCCATTTACATCTGTGACGTGTTGAGAAGGGCTTGTTCTTGCAATTTTCAGAGGCCTGTTGACACTAGCCTATAACGGAAGAAAGTTTCAGCAGTTTCCTTCATTACCTGTATAAAAAATGGATTTAATTTATGCAATTTGGTGGACATTTATAAAGAAACGGGGGGGGGGGGGGGGTTGTTGTGGGGGGTTTTTTTTTTTTGGGGGGGGGCAATTATAATATTATTATTAACTGTTATGAGAGTTCGTATAGGTTTAAAACTGAACTTATTTGTTTTCATTAGAATTTTAACTTTAAAGTTATGTATGCCAATTCATCGGTTCTCTTTTAATAATAATATAATGCCAAAAGGACTATCATTTTAGGAAATCAAAGACAGACGGAAAGCGGGATCGAAAATGTATTATTATTAATTTATAAATCGTACCCAATATAAACAAAGATAAAAATTGTTCCCCCTCACTAGAGATTATACCCCTACCCCAATCCACTTAGATATCGTTCCTACGGACAGGCCTGCGTTTCTAGCAAATCAGTGACGATTAGGAATGCGCAAAAAGGATATTTCTCACACGGTGTAAAGTTTATGTTAAGCACCGGAAACTTTCACTTTGCTGAAGAAGCTAAGAGTTTGTAAGTTGTATTTTGTACGAAAACTCTTCTTTGGTGATGCACGTGTGACACAAGTCGGTGGTAGTTGGGTAGTCTAGCACAATTGTGTCATTCTGCATGCAGACAATAAGCCATTCAGTTTTGTTCTGTTATCATTTCTTACATTACTTTATCGAAGGCAACACGCCTACATTTTAGGTTACAACTTACACACCACTAGTTCATCAAGATAAACGTCTCCGGCACGATATTTATTATTGTGATGTTTATTGCTGTGTCGGGTCCAATAAATGTCAAAATGTTAAAAAACGGACCGTAGATGTTTACCTTGGTGAACTAACACACCACCATTAATTACTCCATGTAGTCCAATACAATTTCTATGTCAGAATATATTCTGTGAAAAATACAACACTGTCGAGAGGGTCATGTGACTACTAGTGCTCTCAACTGACAAGTTTACACAATACTTGTCAGTTGAGAGCAGTAGTAGTCACATGACCCGGAAAGACTTCCGTATCCCCCCCCCCCCCCTTATTTGGGGTGTTGAAATAGCCATATCAACTGGGTATTGCATTAAACACTACAAACGATGTAGTGCTAGACCTGGATTCCAGGGCTCGAATTTAAGGGTGGCACCGACGGCAGTTGCCGTCGTTGAAATATAAATTGTCGTAGGTAACAAGCATCACCGATGGCACTTTTGTGCCGTGGATAAAGCTCGTCAACAACGGCGAAATGTATACACCTGGTGTACATTATCTGCCAATATTTAACATTTGCACATTTAAAAGATGTCTACATATAACAAGATAGCCTTTCAGTCGGGTTTAGTTGCTGCAAATGTCACTTTTAAAAAATTGTCATAGGCAGGCTCAAAATTGCCGTCGGTGGACTGTTTCACCCATGGCAGTCATTTAAAAAATTTCCGTGGGAGACAAATTCTTAAGCTCGATCCCTAGGATTCGAACTCTAGACCATCGGGACTGTAGTCGAGTACTCGACCACGCAGTGGATCAACAAGTGAAACTGCATTTTAATAGTTATAAATGTCATAGGGTGTATTTTGACAGAATGAACCAAACATCTACGCAGGGGTGCACAAATGTAAAATTGTGATGGTTGCCCGGTGGGCAATCAGTAGCTGAAGTTTGGTTACCCAACATCATCTCTTAGTTGCCCACATATTTCATAAAAGTTTTATGAATATAATTTTGAACTGTCATTAAAATGAAACTGAAATTTAAATTTAAATATTTTTATTATTATCATTACTTATCCGTTTAGTTTTATTCCTTTTTTAATATTATTTATATACAGTTCATCTTCGCTTGGGCTGTCATGGTCAGTTCTATGGGGTTTTCAGTTATTAAAACAAAGACAAGCTAATCAATTTGGGAAGGGGTAGTTCAACAATTACCTGACAGACACAATTAAATCGGGCTTTTATATCTCTCCCTATCTCAACATCATGTAACGCTCACATAGACTTCACCCCTTCCAAAAAAGAACGTGAACAAACTCTAAAATTACGTAATACTCATTTCAACGGCTGCATCATCCATTCCCAAAGATTGTGACGTACTTTAACCAACATTATTCAGAGCAAATTTTTAACGACTGCTTAACCTTTGTGTAGGAGATCAAACAAATTAAACAGGCGTAATATTACAAGATATTGTTTTTAAAAGGATACATAATTCTTAACAAACAATCCCCACCCCATTCAATAACGCGTACAATTCCAATGACGCAAAACGCTGCAGGAATTGCTTAATTGTTGAATGGCTCCTTAAAAGTGAGAAAGTGCAGGAATACTCTGTAAAACAGTGCACACATGATGATCATGAGTAGCAGGCCTGATCCACATTTTCAGTGATACCAAACATTTTGTCTCATGTCAAATCGACCCTACTTAGTACTACTAGTTTGTCCCTATCCAGATTATTTCTCCACCAAATACATATTTTATATTAACGATATTACTAAACCATTTAACAAAAATACAATTTAATTCATGAAAATACGAAGAACTTAAAACATGAAAAACACATTTTACAAAATGCAAAATTCGTTTTGAAGTACCAGTAAAGTTAATAATGACAACATTTAAGAAATATTTCATTATTAATTAAGACTATATAAAGCTTGCCAGATGGTGTCTAAAAATTTCACACTCGGTAAGCACAAGTCGTCAGTATTGAGATGCATCAACAAGGTTTTTAGGGTGAATAGGAAATATTTTGTAGTGAGAATTGGTAGGAACCAGCTAGTTTGGGGACGAAATATCTGGTATATGTCTTTTCCAAACTCCTCCTGCCAAAATCGTGCATGATGGATGCTGAGTAAATGGCAGCGTTAGGGTGGATATTTATATTGCCTGTCAGTCAAGTTATCAGTGCCGATACTTTTGAATTGCCCGTGACTGTACGAGTGTTGTGAAGTTTTGTTTTTCATTTTATTTGTTTTATGATTTTCTTGGTTGCCCATCGGGCAACTGTTTGACAAAGAATGGTTGCCGATTTGTGCACCCCTGGTCTAAGGAATAAAACAAAGATTTAGTCCCATAATGGCTCATTCTGTCTTCTGTGCTATATTTTTCCAAAAGCACCATCAAAAGCACCCTTGTGGAGGAAATTTTACACAGAAGAATAAAAATGTCTTAATTTTTCAAAGATAAAACATAGCGATACTGGATTATGAAATATAAACATTATGTTGGTTTTATAGAACACAAATTGTTTTAAAAGGTATTGACAAGTTTTTATAAAAGTGTTTGTACTCGCCTAATTCTGTTTCCTTCAAACATGCACAAATCAATGTTTTCAGTGTGTCTGTGTTTATAGAAGGGAGTGTCAGGATAGAAATGGTTGATTAACAGCTAACTGTACTTTATAAAAGTGCTTCACCTATCGTTTATTCAGTTAAATGGTACAGTTTTATTCTGTCAATTGGCATATTCTTTCATCGGCCTTGAAGCTTGATTACTCGGCACGGGAATCCCATTATGCTTAAACACCTTCCCGGCAGATTAGCAGTCCCAGTAGAAGTCTGGTAAAATTACCAAACACCAATTAACACAAGAATGTGAGCTGAAGACTGGTCCCTTGTTAGGTATTGAGAAAGTGTTTTACCGATCATGTTGTGCTTGAGATACTGTTACACACAGCAATTGATTTAAGGTGACACAACGTCAAAGTGGTTACTTTATGGACCAAGGCATATCGGCTGTTGATACTATTTCTGATTGACTCTTGAAAATAGAACTGTCAACATCCACAATGGGATTATTTGCGAGTGACCTACTTGTGAAGTACATGTATTTACTGATTCACCATAAATCTTAATTTTGTTGAGTGTTAAAAGACCACATTTTAAGGTTAATAAAACGTTATTATTTTTATCAGGGTGAGTTAGTAACAGTCATATAAACACTTAACCCCTCAAACAAAATGAACACTTAATGATATCATTTGATAGATAACAATTTAACGTGCCCATATACCACTAGGGTTTCGAACACGCACGTCTAGAGTCCGACCTCCGATAAGATCATTTGACTTATGTTTTTAGATACTGAAGCTTATTACTTATTATTTTAGGTGAACTCGGTTTACACACAACATGGCAGAAAATACTGGAGAAAAGCCAAGAGAAATGTTTCCAGAAATTGAAGCGTTTAACACTGGGAGACTGAAAGTGTCTGAAATACATGAAATCTACTACGAACAGTCGGGGAAAAAAGATGGAAAACCTGTTGTGTTTGTGTAAGTTTTAGTTTGTCTGTGAATCTGACTGAACAGTGATTACAGACAATATCCGAGATCAAAGAATATTGGGATTTCAATACAACCCTTGCAATTGCAAATGTGGACATTTTTTTAATTGCAGGGGTTGTAATATGATACTGATAGTATTTCCTGATGAGGTAGGTTAACCGAAATAATTTTCCTTTTTATTTCAGAATGTAATTTACAGTTATTTGAATGAGGACAAGAATCTGTTTTATTATCATTGTAAATACTAGTTCAATGTCATTGTTATTACTTTATTATCCTTGTAAATACTAGTTAAATACTAGTTTAATGTCACTATTATTACTTACCTGTGTAAATGCTAGTTAAATACTAGTTCAATGTCATTGTTATTACTTTATTATCCTTGTAAATACTAGTTAAATACTAGTTTAATGTCACTATTATTACTTACCCATGTAAATGCTAGTTAAATACTAGTTCAATGTCATTGTTATTACTTTATTATCCTTGTAAATACTAGTTAAATACTAGTTTAATGTCACTATTATTACTTACCCGTGTAAATACTAGTTAAATACTAGTTTAATGTCACTGTTAAATTACTTTATTAAATTATTATTTCCAGCCATGGTGGTCCTGGGGCAGGAACCACCCCACGAGAAAGACGGTTCTTTGATCCGGATGTTTATCGGATTGTTTTGTTTGACCAGAGAGGAGCGGGAAAGTCCACCCCCGCTGCTGAACTTAAGGTGTGTGTTAGAAACTGTAGAGTTACAATTGATTAATTATTTATTCTAATACAACTGTCATATAAGCCTTTTTCCTATTTGTTAATTTTCATGGTAAATCAGATGACAGATGTACTCTGTCATGGGCAACCAGGATTTATCACGATGACATTCTGAGAACTCATCTGATATGCTGTCACTTAGCCTCATGTGTGGTGTTTTCGTTAGTATATTAATTCCGTGTCTTCTTTTATATACTCTTCAAAAGAAGAAACGCAAAACCACATTGTCGTAACATTTGGAGAATTGATTTAATTATTGAATGGTGAGTCCGATAATTACCAAATGTTGCAGGATTGTTCACAATTCACTCTAGTCCATTGTGAGTAAGTGATAGGACACACCACCAAGGTCAAGGTCATCTGGAGTCAATACCGGGTGTGGCCTCCGCGTGTGTTGACAACTGCCTGGCACCGCCTGCCCATTGAAGCAACCAGAGTACGGATGACGTCCCGGGGGATGGTGGCCCACTCGGCCTGCAAGGCTGCTGCCAGCTCGGGCAGGGTCTGGGGCTGTGGTTGTCGCTGTCGGAGGCGTCGGTCCAACTCGTCCCATAGATGCTCAATTGGGTTCAAATCCGGTGATATCGATGGCCAAGGAAGGACATTAATGTTGTTGTTCTGTAGGAAAGCCGTTGTGAGACGTGCTGTGTGAGGCCTGGCGTTGTCATGTTGGAACACTGCGTTGGCGTTGGCCATAACTGGAACGATGTGTGGCCGGAGGATCTGGTCAATGTAGCCCTGTGCATTCAGGTTGCCCTGCACGTGGACCAGGTCAGTTCTGCCAGTGTGTGAGATGGCTGCCCACACCATGACACTACCCCCGCCGAATCTGTCCACTTCCTGCACGCAGTTTGCCGCATAACGTTCACCACGACGCCTATACACGCGACATCTTCCATCATGACGTCGGAGCAGAAATCGGGACTCGTCACTGAACCACACCTGTCTCCATCGCAGTTGAGGCCATTGTCGATGAATCTGGCACCACTGCAGTCGGAGTCGACGGTGTTGTGGTGTTAAGATGACACCTTGAACTGGACGTCTGGCACGAATTCCTACCTCACGTAGGCGGTTCCGTACGGTCTGGTCGGATATCCTGCGCAAACCTGGTATTGCTGCTGCTGTGGAGGTGGCAGTAGTCAATCGTTCCCGAAGGTGGCGTACCCGGATGTAGCGGTCCTGCCCAGGGGTAGTGACCCGTGGTCGACCGGATCTAGGGAAGTCACGTGTTGATCCATGTTGCTGGTAACGGTCCCACAGTCTGGAGATGGTGCTTGGGGACACATGGAATGCCCTGGCAACGGCCGTTCTGGATTCGCCTGCGTCTAGTCGGCCGATGGCATTGTTTCTCTGCGGTTCACTGAGACGTGGCATGTCCTGGATTGTCAACTGTCGGCCAGATACAGAGGCCAGGCAAGCGAACACCCAGCACTTTTATACTGTCGGTGTTCATGTTGCACGTGCAGACAACGCACGTGCAGTGGTGACATGGTTTGCACGTGGCTGCGTTTTTGCGAATATTCACATTTTGGAACTTTATTGTACAGTAGCTGCGTTTTATCGAATGTAACCGTGGGAATGTGTTTGGGACATGCAATGACCTTATATTCACAAAGCATGAACCGGTAGGAAACATAAAATCGGAGTTATAACCCATTTGTACCCTTTTGCGTTTCTTTTTTTGAAGAGTATATGTAAATGTTTTTATAAATAATTAAAAAAAATATCACTAACTTCAGATGAAAATGATGTTATTTTTCTTATTTTATTATTATTTCGTGCCATTGTAATTTTTAACACTTCGTTAGCAGCAATGAACACCCACCCTTCCCGAGTAGGCCTAAGGTTAAAATTGATAAAGAAGACAAAATGGAAATGACTATCGATTTTGTAAACAACAAGCTGCTTTAAAATATCACATTTTGAAAAACTCACGAAAATAATGCTTACCATTTCGTAAATGAATATTATTTTATGTATTTATAAAAACAATAAGTGAAAATATGTTACTAAAAATTATTAACTTGTAGACCTACCCTCATCAACGTGGTAATTGGCCAAAATTGATCCAGGCGAATTCCACGAAATAATTCAATATGATTGAGGTTGAAACACCACTTCACAAATGTGAAGTCCAATCATATGCATACGTTTTGCAACAAATATTAACAGTAAACAAACAAATAATTTGAGTGTATTCTGAATTACAATAAATCATTTTCAAAATACAGACTACAATACCAATAAAGTTGCATTTGCTTCGCTTCTAAATCAGTGACGTCATGTCAAAGGAAAGAAAAAAAAATATTATGTCATACTTTTACTTACTACAAGCGTTTTCAATGAATATCGTAAGGAGAATAGATAATTAGTTTTTTTTAAATTTGTGGGATTTCTTTAATAAAAACACAATAAAGTTGCTTACAGATACTCCTAATAGGTGTAGTATTAGAATAGGGATAATATCACTGTGTTTCATTGTTAACTATAAGGATTTATCAAAAAACAATTTAGGTTTAGGGACTTGACTTCATCTAAATCCAAATTTTATGATAACTCCTTATAGTTAACAACTAAATACAGTGATATTATCCCCTAAAAGTAATTAAAAACAATCACAACTCATCCGGATATAATACGTTAAAACTGAATCATAATTACTGATGTATTTGTAGAAAAGAATAAATCAACAACCTAAACATATATCACCTATTTAGGGTGTCATTATCTTTATTACATCATGATAAGTAGGGGTGGGAACGTAGCCCAGTGAGCTGTCTGTCTAGGATTGATTCCTTTTGGTGGGTCCTTTACCATATGTCCGACGCCATATAACCGTAAATAAAATGTGTTGAGTGTGTCGTTAAATAAACCATTTCCTTCCTTCCTTTTTGGTGGGGCCCATTAGGTTATTTCTCATTTCACCCAATGCTTTACAACTAGTGTAACAAATCTCATGGTATGTACTGTCCTGTCTATGGGATGCTACATATAAAAAAGCATTAGCAGCTAATCGGAAAGAGAAGCTCATTGCATGGCTGAATCAGGTTTCCTCTCTCATTATCTCTGTGGTCCTTAACCATACATCATATGCCATATAACCGTAATTAAAATATGTTGAGTGCATTGTTAAACAAAACATTCCCTCCTTCTTTCTCATGTGTACCTATCTACGAGTGATGAGCTGGAAATAGGCTTCTTGGTTAATTATATAACTCGGAGTGGGATTTAGCTCAGTCAATTGAGTGCTCATTTGAGGTGCTTGCGTCGCAGGATCTAACCACCTCAGTGGATCCATTCAGCTGATTAGATTTTTCTCGTTCCATCCAGTGCACTACAACTGGACAAAGGCTGTGGTATGTACTTTCCTGTCTGTGGGAAAGTGCATATAAAAGATCCCATGCTGCATTAGGAAAAATGTAGCAGGTTTCCTCTGATGACTACGAGTCAGAATTACCAAATGTTTGACATCCAATAGCTGATGATTAATTAATCATTGTGCTCTAGTGGTGTCGTTAAACAAAACAAACAAAATTACATAACTCAAAGAGATAAATCTATGAATTGTATGTATTTTATTGTGCACCGGTTCTATTGGTAGGCTATGTGCTGGTTTGACTCTGCTTGCGTTATGTTTTTGTTGGCATGAAAATATTAGATTTAAATGATAATTTTTGTATTGGTTATAGTTTAAATGTGTATTTTAAAAAGAATTCTGTTTAAATCACATTATTGAACTGTTACAATGACCTCTTCAGAAGAATAACATCACACTGTTTGGCAAGTAGGTCTACATAGCAAATAAGAGCAAGCAAAAAAAAGTTTTTTGTTTTGCTTTATTTTCAGTTTCGTCTCTGAGAAAACTAAGCTGTAGAGTGCAGTATTTGATACAGTTTTCCTGTAACTCTCCAAATACTCATGCGATTTTAATTTGTTTTCACTAGGAAAACACAACCTGGGATTTGGTTGCTGACATGGAAAAGCTGCGAACTCGTCTTGGTATTGAGAAGTGGGTCGTGTTTGGAGGAAGCTGGGGATCGACTCTCTCACTGGCTTACGCAGAAACTCACCCGGACCGTGTCACAGCGCTCATCATACGAGGAATATTCAACCTCAGATAGTATGTCTTAGTGAGGTTGAGGAATCTTCAACCTCAGATAATATGTCATAGTGAGGTTGAGGAATCTTCAACCTCAGACAGTATGTCTTAGTGAGATTGAGAAATCTTCAACCTCAGATGGTATGTCTTAGTGAGGTTGAGGAATCATCAACCTCATACAGTATGTCATAGTGAGGTTGAGGAATCTTCAACCTCCGATAGTATGTCAGTGATCTTAAGCAATGTTCAACATCAGATAGTTTGTTTTAGTGAGGTTGAGGCATGTTCAACCTCAGTATGTCATAGTGAGGTTGAGGAATCTTTAGCCTTGGACAGTAGGACAGGTTGAGGAATCTTCAGCCTCTGATAGAATGGCATGGTGAGGTTGAGGGATTTTCAACCTCAGTATGTCAGTGATGTTGAGGAATCTTCAACCTCAGATAGTATGAAATAGTGGTGTTGGGTAATTTTCAACATCAGACAGTATGTTATATAGTGACGTTGAGGAATCAGCAACCTGAATATGTCATTGTGAGATTGAGGAATGTTCAACCTCGGACAGTATGTCATGGTGTTGAGGAATTTTCAACCTCGGACAGTATGTCATGGTGTTGAGGAATTTTCAACCTCGGACAGTATGTCATGGTGTTGAGGAATTTTCAACCTCGGACAGTATGTCATGGTGTTGAGGAATTTTCAACCTCGGACAGTATGTCATGGTGTTGAGGAATCTTCAACCTGTAATATTTACATAATTATATGATTTTTATGGACAGGTGTCTGTTATATACAGGTGGTTTGTACACCAGTCTCGAGTGTACATGTATTAGAAAATTAGGACAATCAGAAATGCGTCCATAAATTAGTGTGAGTGGCAGTGGTCACACTATAATGTAACATGAAATTAATTAAGTGATGATGGTCACACTATAGTTATGCAACATGAAAGTAATGTGAGTAACCTCCTTTTCAGTTAAATCATAGGCACAGATATCTTTGATGAGATCCACTCTAAAGACAACACAACAGATCATTTCATTCATTTCAACTTATTTATGTGCTTTTATTTAATTAAGGTTCAAGCATGCTGTCCTGGGCACACACCTCAGTTATCTGGGCTGTCTTTCCAGGACAGTAGGTTAGTGAGAGAGAAGAGGGTGTAGTGGTCTTACACCTACCCATTGAGTTGTTAACACTGAATCTCTGGGTGGGATCCAGCACAAAAGAACTGCAGGCAACTTGACACAAAGAAACAGTTGACCTTATGATTAGCATGCCAAAACCTATTCACGTACAGTGGTCAAAGACTATAGCTATCACATGTAGCTGTAGCTTGCCAGAATATTGGGTAATCAGAGTGTTTTGAGCATGGTGAATTCCATTGGACTTAAGTTTGGTAATTACTAGGTACTGGGCTCCCACCCAGAGTGACTAGGATCGATCCCCGTTGGTGGGCCCATTGGGCTATTTCTCGTTCCAGCCAGTGCACCGCGACTGGTGTATTAAAGGCCATGGTATGTGCTACCCTGTCTGTGGAATGGTACATATAAAAGATCCCTTGCTGCTAATTGAAAAGAGTAGCCCATATCTGTTTGGTCCTTAACCACATGTCTGATGCTATATAGCCATAAATAAAATGTGTTGAGTGTGTCATTAAATGAAACATTTCCTTCCTTCCCACCCAGAATTTAACGACTCAATGGGTAAGTGTAAGACCACAACACTGACATCTTTCTCACTAACAACAGGGCACAATATTTCACAAGAACTGTTCTGTTTGCGTGGTGGTTACACAACTTTAAAATCACGAACACTGCCAATCGGTTACATGGTAAACAATTACATTCTATAATTAAAAGTATCATAATATTATATCAGTAATGAAATTGAAAATCAGTTTATGTTTTTAAATACATTTGAACCACCAATGTAGCACTGAACCGTAGTGTTTTAGGATTAGGTAGGCCTAATTCATCGGTTACGAGAACTATATTCACGTAACCGAACAATCGGTTACCTATATAAAACTCACGTGAACTGACTTCTGGTTACCGAAGATTTTAAAATATTGTCCTGTAACAACTAACCGCTAACCCATGGTCCTGAACAGGCAGTCCAGATAGCTGAGGAGTGTGAACCTTAATTGGATATAAGCACGGAAATAAGTTGAAATGAATGAAATGATCTTTAGAGTGGATCGAATCAAAGATGTCTGCACCTAAGATTTAACCGAATGGGTATATAAACATGTGTTAGGAAAGTAATCTTTTAAAAGAAAAATAAGTTGAAATGTTTTGTTTTTAATTACCTCTGACACATCTATAGACAACAGTTAGAAATTAATGTGTCGTATTATTAATGTGAATAATGTGGACTCATAACTTTTTGCATTAATATTATGATCCCATTAATTTCATGATGTACAGTATGCAGACATTGATGTTCTAAACAAGATTATGCATTTAATATACAGTGAAACCTCTCAAGACCGGACCCTTGTAAACAGGAATTCCACCAAAACTGGATGTTTTACAGAGTCCCTGTTTAAAAACCAGTACCAAACTTAACCTCTCTAAAGCAGATCCCTCTTAAAACTGGACATTTATATTGGTCCCAAGGGTGTCCGGTTTAGAGGGGTTTCACTGTATATCGGTTGTGAAGATCTTGACAATGGCAGAAAACTTGAGACGGTTTCTTGTATTACCTTTCTTTTTTGTTGCAGCCGTGAGCTGAAATGGTTTTACGAAGATGGTGGAGCTTGTTTGGTTTATCCTGATGCTTGGGAGTCATACTGGAATCATATTCCACATGTTCGTACATGGTGTCTTTCTACTGAAAGTGTAGTGTGTGGTAAAATTGCAGATACTAGTTTTAACCCGTGAAAATGGGGCCTAATCCATAACGGTCTCCTAGGCTTTGCTAGACAACAAAGCATCCTCTTTTCAAGTCTTTTAGCACTGGACTGCGAGATCGCAAAGTTGTGAGACTTTAGTGAATGAGGTCCCAAGTTACTAAGTTTAGTTAATCTACAAACCTGTAACACATTTGGATAAAGTTACATTATAGAGCAAAACAAATGTCTGTTACATTAAAAAGGGGAAATGCCCTTAAAAATAGCCTAGAGCTCATCTTTATAACCGTTACTTCATAGAAGTATGTGGGTTTAAAAATAGCCTAGAGCTCATCTTTATAACCGTTACTTCATAGAAGTATGTGGGTTTAAAAATAGCCTAGAGCTCATCTTTATAACCGTTACTTCATAGAAGTATGTGGGTTTAAAAATAGCCTAGAGCTCATCTTTATAACCGTTACTTCATAGAAGTATGTGGGTTTAAAAATAGCCTAGAGCTCATCATTATAACCGTTACTTCATAGAAGTATGTGGGTTTAAAAAAAATAAAGGAAATAAAGCATTTCGCTGTATTGGAACAGGACTTCTAGATTATGGTAGCCCCACTCCCATGGCTAGTGATATTCAATGTTGGGCTAGTAAATAACTACTATTGCCATGCCAGACAGGGCTTCTAGATTATGGTAGCCCCACTCCCATGGCTAGTGATATTCAATGTTGGGCTAGTAAATAACTACTATTGCCATGCCAGACAGGGCTTCTAGATTATGGTAGCCCCACTCCCATGGCTAGTGATATTCAATGTTGGGCTAGTAAATAACTACTATTGCCATGCCAGACAGGGCTTCTAGATTATGGTAGCCCCACTCCCATGGCTAGTGATATTCAATGTTGGGCTAGTAAATAACTACTATTGCCATGCTCGATGGCTAGTGAAAATGTTTTAGTCAAATGTTGCAGTTAAGTCTATTTTGTAAATATGAATATCCTGCCCCACCCCAACCCCCCAATGTTAGTGTTTTTAAGCTCTATCTCCCTCTATCTCCCTCTTTAGGTGACATATTTGATTATTACTGTTATTTAGTAAAATGGTATTAACTTAAAGTAAAGTAGGGCTAGTGAATTTTTAATCATGACTAGTAAATTTTTAAATCACTGATCCCATGGCTAGTGGATTTTATAAAAATTCTAGAAGCCCTGTGGAAACACTTGGATGACCAGAAACACTTCAGATTTTCGGAAATTAATAATCTATAGTGGTTTTTGTAAATAATTTCGGTTTGATGTGATGTACATGTAAGAAGAAAGGTAAAAGTGTTTTGGAAATAACAAAAAATTGCTAGTTTTGTGTGCAATCTAGAAAACAATTGGCTTGTAGTAAATTCCATGATAGTATGAAAAAAGGCATTCCCTGTGGAAAGGACTATAAGCAGTAAAATCCAGGGCTTTAAATATCAATAATTTGGGCACAACAGGGCCCAATTTCACAAAACATCGTAAGCCAAGTTTTGCACATAAACGTAAATCTACGACTAAACCACAATTCTTATTACTATATAGGACAACAAATGTAGTTAAAAGTACACGTATTTCATTTTGTTTATCCTTAACATGCTCCATCTCCTGTAATGATGTAATTTTTTTGGTGAAATAGATGCCAAACACTTTATAAATGTATCACCGGTATAACCGTTAGTTGCAGACGGAAACTTGCAATGTTTGGTCTGTTTTTAAGTATAGAATGGTTGTAGTATTAAGAATTGTATTTCAAGTTACTTTAATCTAATTAAAGCATACCAATTCAGTGGCTTTGAGGTGAAAATTACGAGGTTGGCATGTTTGAACTTAATTTGGGCATGTTCGTTTTGGATATATTTATTTTGGTGACAGCGTTTATGGCCATAACTTTGGTGCAATGTAAAGCCCTGAAATCTAAGTAATGTCTGATTTCAGGCTCCAATAGTGAAAAATACACCATAGTGTTTAAAACCTAGGGTCCGTCTCTTTAACAGCCGTCTGTCTAGGATCGATCCCCGTCGGTGGGCCCATTGGGTTATTTCTCGTTTCAGCCAGTGCACCATGACTGGTATATCAAAGGTTGTGGTATGTACTATCCTGTCTGTGGGATGGTGCATATAAAAGATCCCTTGCTACTAATGGAAAAATGTAGCGGGTTTCCTCTCTATAACTATGACTAAAAATTACCTAATGTTTGATATCCAACAGCCGATGATAACTAAATCAGTGTGCTCTAGTGGTGTCATTAAACAAAACAAACTTCTTCTTTAACAGCTAATTAAGTAATACAAAATCATGTTCACTTCCAGGTGGGTCACCATTGTTTTATGGGTTTGGGTGGTGGGACATAGTTCAGTTGCGAAGCGCTCACCTGATGCATGGTCGGTCTAGGATAGATCTCCAACAAGGGCTATTACTTTACAACCTGTTTTATTTGTAGTACTCGTTCCAACCAGTGCACCATAACTGGACAAAGGCTGTGGTATGTGCTTTCCTGTCTGTGGGAAAGTGCATATAAAAGATCCCTTGCTGTATTAGTAAAAAATGTAGTGGGTTTTCTCTGATGATTATGAGTCAGAATTACCAAATGTTTGACATCCAATAGCCGATGATTAATTAATCAATGTGCTCCAGTGGTGTCATTAAACAAAACAAACTTTTAAAAATTTATTTGTAGTCTTTAATTAAGTGTAATGTTATCTAATTGTGTTGATTTCAAGAACAAAATCTAATTCTTTTTGCGGGGCAGGAAATAGTCCAGTGACTCACCTGATGGTCGGTCTAGAATCGATCCCCGTCTGTGGACCCATTGGACTATTTCTTGTTCCAGCCAGTCAATCTGATTAAAATTAGTTCTACTGGTCTACCAGTTGATGTAACAGCATTGCGTGGACTCCCATGTCCAGGTGACATTTCATCTATAAATAACAATTTAAATATCGACCAATTACACTTCGCCTTTATAGCGTTATTCGGGAACTTACAAATTCTAAAAATATCGGGTGAGACTATTTATGCAATAGACGAACTTGTAATTTTTAAAAATGTAGCAGGTTTCCAAGACTATACATCAGAATTACCAAATGTTTGACATCCAATAGCCGATGATTAATTAATCAATGTGCTCTAGTGGTGTCGTTAAACAAACAACAATAAGAGAGCGGGATGTAGCCCAATTGGGTATGGCATCGATCCGTCAGTGGGCCCGTTGGGCTATTTTTTCGTTCCAGCCAGTGCACCATGACTGGTATATCAAAGTCTGTGGTATGTGCTATCCTGTCTGTGGGATAGTGCATATAAAAGATCGCTTGCTACTAGTGGAAAAATGTAGCGGGTTTCCAAGACTATATGTCAGAATTGCCAAATGTTTGACATCCAATAGCCGATGATTAATTAATCAATATGCTCTAGTGGTGTCGTTAAACAAACAACAAAACAAATTTTAACTGATTCTTGCTGGTAGTGTTTTAGAATGTAATTGCGAATGAAGTTGAATAAATAGAATACCATGACTGATACAGCATTGCGTTATTTCAGGCTGAGAGACACTTTATGATTGGAGCATTTCATCGACGTCTCACAAGTAACTGATACAGCATTGCGTTATTTCAGGCTGAGAGACACTGTATGATTGGAGCATTTCATCGACGTCTCACAAGTGACTGATACAGCATTGCGTTATTTCAGGCTGAGAGACACTTTATGATTGGAGCGTTTCATCGACGTCTCACAAGTGACTGATACAGCATTGCGTTATTTCAGGCTGAGAGACACTGTATGATTGGAGCATTTCATCGACGTCTCACAAGTGACTGATACAGCATTGCGTTATTTCAGGCTGAGAGACACTTTATGATTGGAGCGTTTCATCGACGTCTCACAAGTAACTGATACAGCATTGCGTTATTTCAGGCTGAGAGACACTGTATGATTGGAGCATTTCATCGACGTCTCACAAGTGACGATGAAGAAACAAGAAAGAATGCAGCTGAAGTATGGAGCAAATGGGAACTTTCGACAAGTCGACTTCACCCAGATAGCGAATTGATTAAAAAAGCTGACGGTGATCTTTGGTCTCAGCAGTTTGCAAGAATTGAGTGGTGAGATCATAAAATAGTTCAAGTTTATCCGAAATGTTTCAAGATAAAAGTACTAATAAGTCTTGTACTTTATCATCGACAGACTGTGTATGTATCGAACCTCAGTGGACCCATTCTCTTGTTGGGTTTCCCCCATCCCGGCCAGTGACCCGTAACTGGTATGTCAAAGGCCGTAGTATATGCTGTCCTGTATCAGAAAGAGCATGTAAGACATCCCTTGCTGCTAATGGAAAAATTTAGCAGGTTTCCGCTAAGACTTTGTATCAGAAATTGCCAAATGTTCAACATCCAATAGCTGATTATTAATAAATCAATGTGCTCTAGTGGTGTTGTTAAACGAAACAAACCTTTAACTTTTTTAACTATGCATCTTGTTTGGAAGCATGTTATAAAGTGGTGCTAAATAAATATAAAACTTGTTGAAGTATGTTAGAACCGTAAAGAAACATTCGTGGTCTGATTGTCAAGTAAATCAAAATGTTGTTCATACATTAGGGGTGGGACATAGCCGAATGGTAAAGCATTCGCTTGATGCACGGTTGGTTTGGGATCGATCCCCATCAGTGGGCCAATTGGGCTATTTGTCCTTTTTGCCAGTGCACCACGACTGGTATATCAAAGGCCGTGGTATGTGCTATCCTGTCTGTGGGATGGTGCATATAAAAGATCCCTTGCTACTAATTGAAAAATGTAGCGGGTTTCCACTCTAATCCGATGATTAATAAATCAGTGTGCTCTAGTGGTGTCATTAAACAAAACAAACCTTTCTTACATTATGGCTGTATCTGGAAGCAGGGCAGAAAAAATATGAAAAATTGCCCATTTAGTTTGGAAGTGTCTTTTTTTGTGTTTTTTTTGTCTCATCTTTATGATTAGAATACTTATCCAGACCCATTTTGTTTTTTGCATAGCCCGTTATGGTCATGTAAATGATGTCCTAAATTTTATGTGAACAAAACAATAGGTTAGCAAAATTAGAATTGCGTGAAACAATCGTTCTCGCTGTTTTCAAGAGGCCAGGGCCCAATTTTGCAAAGCATCGTAAGCCTAGTTTTACATGTAAACGTAAATCTACGACTAAAACACAATTCTTATTACTATTATAGTACAACAAACATGGTTAGAAATACACATATTTCATTTTCCATAATGATGTAATTTAATTTTCTTCATGAAATAGATGCCAAACTCTTGAAAATGTATGCCTGGTATAACTGCTAGTAGCAGACGTAAAGTTGCGATGTTTAGTGAAATTGGCTCCTGTTTTGTAGTTAGCTCAATATTAAAGTTTCATGTTTTGCCCCATTTCTCATAAACTTAGTCCTACAACAATAAAAATTGGTTTATAGTTGCATCTATGGATATTCATCATAATAATGCATGTGAAATTTAAAAAAATTAAAATAACTTTACCGGTAATTTTTAAGATTTAATTTTTGTTGAAGCCCAATTGTTGTGTCCAGTTTTAAATTTGTTTAAACATGCACAGAGATGAATATGTAGATGCAGCTGTTGGTGACATCACATAAGTTTGTTAGGTGAGACACTGAATTCTTGATGTTAGAAATTAACTGCCATGGGCTACCATCTACGGGGTATGGCTTCACCCACCTGAATTTAGAGTCTTGACTTTGTGTGCGCTGTATGGTCCTAAAATATATTTTGATACTGTTTTATGGTGTCAGAGGATCAGACCATCTCAGTGAACACCATTTTCTGATTGTTTTTTTCTCCTGTCCCAGCCAGATCCCCATAACTGGTATATCAGAGGCTGTTGGTTGTTTTGTCCTGTCTGTGGGAAAGTGCATACAAATGATCCCTTGCCACTAATGAAAAAAAAATGAAGCAGATTTCCTCTAAAACTACAGGTTATTTTTTTTTTTCACAAATGTTCGACATTCAATAGCCGATGATTAATAAATCATTAAAGTTTTACTGTTCTATGGGAGCTTGTTGACAGTCTGTAAATGTAATGTTAAAATCTCTCTGTTTTTCCAGCCACTACTTTATACATGGTGGTTTCTTTGAGTCGGATGAGCAGCTGTTGGAAAATGTTAACAAGATCCGTCACATTCCTGGTACGATTATACAGGGCCGCTACGATATGGTGTGTCCAGTTGATACTGCATGGAGACTGCACAAGGTCGGTTATCAGTCCTATATTATCCCGTAATTTACAATATGAATTATTATTGTTACAGTATAATTAACCTCTTTTCTTAATCATTTTCAGTTTGTTACACACCTGTTGGTGAAAACATCGTGTATTATTTATGATATCACACAGCTGTAACACATAGGAGATGACCAGGTCACTACTTCATTATAAGCATTATTTAAATTGATTGCTCTGTGACATACAAGTTAACCTAAAATTGACTGCTTTGTGACATATGATTTAACTGAAAGCGCAAGCAAACTATTTTGGTTGGAAAAGATGTAAAATATATTTTATACCTGATTTTTGAAATTATAAAAGAAATAGAATACCGTACTTTAGCTACCATTCATTATAGAACTCGTTTTTTTTAAAAACATATCAAACTCATTTTTGCATGTTAAATACATTTTAAAACAACTGAAGATATGTGGTATCTAATGGCCACCCATGTGGTATTCTCTAAATAATTATTCAGGTCTTCTTTTCTTTTTTTTGAAATATTTTATCTTATCTATGTTTAAAATTTGAAATCGTGGTAGCTTTGATGAATTTCCTTATTCTCAAGTAAATTCACACTGTTCTGGACTGGAAATGTGTTAATGCAGGGGCGTAGGCTGGGCGGTTCGGACAAACCCCCCTGTTGAAGCAAATGGTCCGCTTTCAGTACTAAAACATACAGGTTTATAAACATGGAGTTTCGGGTGGTGCAAAAACAAAATAGAAAAAGGTCCACTTGGTTCATATTCGAATCCCCCCCCCAGGTCCAGATCACGCTGCACCCCTGTAACGTAACCTTGGATTGAGTTTGATTCTGACTGGCCAGACATCACTCAACAGTACACTTTTAACAATGGAGTCTGTCGATTGTCTCGGGAAGTTGCTGAGATGAAATAACTCCCCTAGTGCTGTATTTCATTAATTTTAAACAGATAGTAATATAATAAATAATAAGTGTTTTTTAGTTCTAGTTTAGAGTTCCTTGGAAACATCTGATTATCTTCTTGTCTATTGATATCCAAGATATTCTGCATGGATATGTTTTGATAATGGATTTCTTTCTTTTTCAGGAGTGGCCTGAAGCAGATTTTCACATTGTCCCAGATGCAGGACATTCTGCCCGTGAACCAGGCATTCAAACTCTTCTACTGAATGCCACTGACAAATACAAACATCTTTAAAGGTGTAAAAGCACAGACCAAAGAAAACACTTTCAGTATTGCTACATATTTTGTTGTAATAAAATTTACTTTTGCAAGTTAATTTCAGTACATGCTTCTTACTGAGAGAACCTAACTAAATAGGTACTAATCAGAATTATACCCAACCAATTTCTCATTCCAGCCGGTGCTCCACAGCTGGTGCAACAATTTGTGTGGTGTGTACTATCCTGTCTGTGAGATGGTGTATATAAAAGATCCATTGCCACTAATAGAAAGAGTAACAAACACATGGAGGCAGTTGGTTTCCTCGTGTGTGTGTGGTTCTTAACCATAAAACTGAATAAAATGTGTTGAGTGCCTAGATAAATAGAACATCTTTCCTTTTTTTTCAGTTTGTTTTAACAAAGCTGGCTTTTTGCTGACTGAATAGCATTTGTATCATTGCTGGAAAATGAATTATACTGAATATATAGAAATGCTTTGATAATATATAATCATCTATGAAAAAGAAAAGTTCCAATTATAAACAATAAATGTTATAAATGTGTAAATATGTATTTTGTCTTTTATTCACTTACTATTCACACCAAGTTTAACATTTTAGATCACACAGGGAATAAAAATATTTTTATTTAGGCCTACCATTCTTTGAAGCATGGTCACAAGTTTAAACTGGTCAGTACTATGGAAGTACTAGAAGTAACCCATGCTGAGCATGGGGAAAGTTTAGATGGGGTGTGTTGACCTTACATTTTGCCGTGTAAACAGCTGGCCATCATTAGCCATGCTATAAACAACTGCCGTGTATATAGCCACTTCTATGTTGAGTAACAAACATGGCAGCCTCTGTTATAGTTGTATTTATGGTATTCATCATTATACGCAATATTCAGCATGATCTGTAGATAGTAGTCAACTGGACAAAATGCAGCATTGGGCAAGTACAAAGAAATGAGTTGGCAGTATAACTAAGAGGAGAAGCGGTCAGAACGGTAGGATGCTGTATTATGTTCCAGATTTACTAGAAAGAAAGAAAGAAAGAAATGTTTTATTTAACGACGCACAACGCATTTTATTTAGGGTTGTATGGCGTCAGATATTGAGAGAGGAAACCTGCTGTCGCCACTTCATGAGCTACTCTTTTTCAATTGGCAGCAAGGGATCTTTTATATGCACCATCCCACAGACAGGGTAGTACATACCATGGCCTTTGATATACCAGTCGCGGTGCACTGGCTGGAACAAGAAATAGCCCAATGGGCCCACAGACGGGGATCAATCCTAGACTGACCGTGCATCGAGCGAGCACATTACCACTGGGCTACATCCCGCCCTTAGATTTACTAGAGACCCAGGTTCAAAACACACATGATGTCATCAAATTTTATTATTGGTTAGCATTGCAAATTAAATAAACAATGAACAACATTCATCAAAAATACACTGAATAAACAAATCGCACTGACATATATTCAGATAAATATTGGATATCTACATATTTATATCTGACATATTTACAGCTGATTTTACATGTAACACTCAAACCAGAGACCAGATTTTCAGTTACCTAAAGCAGTGTTCTCATCGTGAGATTTGTCGAACCGACTTGTTGCATGTGATTTGTCACAGCGACTCAAACTGTGTATGTGGGAAGATGTTATGTCATAAGATTCCATGACGTCAAACAAAGCTTGTCAGTTTAAAAATATTTTGCGGGAAATGTAAGTACATACAAATTTCCACTGAAGTAAAGAAAACGAATTAACACCTGAACAATAATGGGTTTTATGGACCAATGAAATCTGGACATTTTAACATTGATAAACACACAAACAAATCCTGCGAGGTGACAAAACTGAACGTTGAACTTTAATTGATTTGACTGGCTGAGAGCTTAAGATTTGTTGTGAGAAATAGCACATGTTCTAATCGGTATGATTTCGACACGACTTGTTGTATAAGACTAAAGTTGTTTCGATTTAGGTGTTCTCACAGTATGATTCGATCCTATGCGACAAGTCGGTACCACTAACTGTATAATGAGAACACCCCTTTAAGTGCTATAATATTAAAACCGCCATAGATAAATGAAATGTTGAACAACGTTAATGCTACTTTAGTTTATCTGCTATTTGATTGGCTGTTGGCATGATGCATCACAGGCAATTGACAAAGGATTGGTACTTGTATATATAGGTAGTTTTTAATATTTTACTAAATATGCTATATTTTCATAATATTCGCATTAGCTCTTTTTATGCTGTTCTAGTGTTTAGCATATGTTTATTTGGAAATAAAAATGTTGGCATGATTCAGTTTGTTAAATGATAACAGAATTAATAAGTAAAAAATGAGTAAATGCAAGAATAGAGAAACTGCAACAGATTTAGCAAAATGTACAGAATTTGTTAAGTGCCTATGATACATACAATACTAAATACAACAGCACCATGTATATATATATCATTTCACATTAAACAAATGCTGTTATGTGTCTCTTGATGTGTTCACCCACACATTGTTAAAGCACATGCACTTACAACTATTTAACACTTACAACTGGGACAGTCTCAAGGTTGCATGATAACTGAAAATATTTATTCTAGAGTGCACCTTTAAGATTGTAAAATTATGATGACCAGATTTCTAGGGCTTACTCTTTGGCTGTTAATGATATTATATCTAGATCTGTTAATTCTTTGATATTATCTGATTTGGCAAGATTATGCCTGCTTCAAAAATAATTAAGGTGCAAAAAAGTTACATTGTGGGTTTTGTGCAATAATGAAAATTGAGACATATTTTAAAAGTTCATGTTTTACGAATTTTGTTTTTAATTTATAAGCAAAATATTTACATGTAGACTACAAAAACAACACAGTTTTCTTGATAAAAGAATATTATTATTAATTTTTTTTAAATTGTCCTCATAAAATTTGTTTTGATTTATGACTCCATTAGAACACCCTGATTAATTAATATTGGATGTAAAAATAAAATCTGCACATGTAGCGGCAAGCATGTTGACAGAATATTAGAAGGCGAGTTTTTAAAAATCTTTTCTTTTCTGTTTTTGTCGTTTGGGTAAGGTATTATTTTGACCTTAATTGTTACTAAAGGCTTTTAAAACTTTTAATTAGAGATTACAAAATGTTTAACATGTGATTATTTCTATAATTGTCTGTTACAAAAATGCTGCAGTGTGAATGGATGGTGTTAGTTTATTCTGCATATAGTGCTTAGGCAAAAATCGGGGCCTTAAAAACGTTCAGAGCAAATTCCTTGTGACCCACCTCTCCCAGTAAATAAAAGTCCTATCCCATATACCTGTGACTTCCTGAACATTTATCTGAGTTATTAAATAGCCATTATGTCTTTGTAAATTCATGGATGACAGCATCCATAACCTAATATTAATGGAAGAACAAAACATTTGTCAATGTAGGTCTATAACAATGAAATGGCAAACAAATTATCTCGAACACTTAAAAGAGTCCACAAATGTTCTGAATTCATATTATTTTTATATGTCCTACAAATATCATTATTACATGGTGAATAAAACACTAACATTAAACACACGAAACAAACTGTTATTAATCGACTCACGACTCGCAACATGTTTTTAAATATGCAGAGATACATGTACAAATAAATATAATATACAGCTGATACATGTGTATCTACGAGAATGAATCCATGCGTAACATGTTTCTAATTATAGTGCTATAATTATAATGTACAAATTGCATTGTTGAATATTCCAAAACTACTACTAAAATACTCATCAAAAATATACCCCACCATAGCTTTACTTATTACTTAAGACTTGTGAAATGAAAACCTGAAAACTATTAACAATATAACCTGTTACTCTTTACAAACAACAAGCATAACAAGCATTCTGAGAGTACTGTTACACCAATACATGTCCCTTGCCGGGCCTAACAAATTTTCTTATCTCCTAAGTTCAAGGACCATAAATCTGTAAAAAAAAAATATGGGTTAATCGCCACCATAGTCAAACTTGATCTGTAACAGTACATGATAAAGCTAAAAACAAAATTTCAGCTCAATATTTTTTGCATTACGAAAAAAGAAATAGTCGAGAATAGTAGGAAAATGTATAAGGGACAGATGGACAGACAGACGGACAGAAGGACAGATGAAACCTGTAGTCCCCTCTGGTGGGACCAGTAGGGGACTAATATCACATTAAAAAGCTGTCTTTTTATACGTGAAAAATGATCATACTGACAATGTAATATCCACACATGACTAATTTACACAAACAATTTGAAGTATGACAAACATGTACGTTGTAGTTGCACCTGACAGATATGATCACAACTGCCAGGTGTAATAATTAATGCAGTCGATGGAAATCAATTTCATACAGTCCGTTTCAAACTAACAATACTTTGATACACTTTGCAATTTTTCAAATATAAAAGTTAAAGTTTGTTTTGTTTAACAACACCACTAGAGCACATTGATTAATTTTAATCATCGGCTATTGGATGTCAAACATTTGAAAATTCTATTTCAATTTCAACTTTTTTTCGTGATTATATCCAATTAAAGTTCAAGCACGCTGTCCTGGGCACACCTCAGCTATCTGGAATGTCTGCCCAGGACAGTGGGTTAGTTGTTAGTTGGTTAGTGGATAGTGAGAGAGAGAAGAGGGTGTAGTGGTCTTACACCTACCCATGAAGCCCTTATGAACTCGCTCTGGGTTGGAGCCGGTACCAGGCTGTGAACCCTGTACCCACCAGCCTGTAGTCTGATGGCTTAACCACTGCACCACCGAGGCTGGTTGATAATTCTGACACGTTCAAATATGAAAGGCAATTTGTTAATGTTTATTATGCTTGTTATTTATATATAGTACTGTCATCATAATGCTAAATACAGTTTTCAAGTTTTAATTTCAGAAATGTTCACGAATCGTATGCAATAAGCAAAAATATATTGGGTTATAACTTTGATTAGGACTTTAGTTTTACTTTCAGGCTGGTTAGTATGTATAATAGTCTATCAAGTAACTCACAACTGTGCTACATGTACGGGTGTATACTTTCAGATAAAACAACAAACAAAAACACGTATTAAGACATAAACATAGCAGATAATGAAACCAAAGATGTGATGCTAATTTAAAACATACAAGCTGAAATGATCTGAAAACTCTCTACCACAGTTAAACCAGAAATTAAAAAAACAAATTATCATCCCAGATCACATTCAGTTCATTTTGTGAAAAGCTAATGCCGATGATTATTCGCACCTTTGTTATGGCATTTTACACATGCTGTATGGTATAGCATTCACTATCCAGCCCATAGGAAAGATGTCCGGGGGGGGGGGGCATTCTCTAGTGGAGAAGGAGGGTTCAGTCTCTAGGAATGGGCACAAACCAAGAGCCCATTTCACTAAACATCGTAAGTTTACATCTGGTACTAGCAGTTATACTGGTCGTGTGTTTACATGTGTTTGGCATCAATTTCACGCAGAAAATGACATTATTACGGAAGCTGGAGTATTTTAAAGACAAAATAAAATGAAATATGTGTTCTTCTAACTATATTTGTTGAACTATAATAGTAATAAGAATTGTGGTTTGGTCTTAGATTTATGTTTATGTACAAAACTAGGTTTACGATGTTTTGTGAAATTGGGCACAGAGCTTTATCTTTATTTATGTCGAGTAGGACCCCAAAATGTACATTTTCATTCTTAAGTGGAGGGGAACAGCCACCCCCACCTTAGAAAAAAAAAAAAAAAAAAAAAAAAAACTCACAAAACACTAAGTAGATCAAATAAAAATAATTCTTGAGGCAAAAAAATTACAGTGCCTGATTACGATTGTGGTTTGATGTGTTTAGTGACTAGGACTAGGAATTAATTTAACAGAACAAAAACATTATCTTAAATGTACTTCACCTTCAAAAGAAAGGTGGGTTTTTTTCTGAGAAAACTGACAATATGTGTTAATCTACTTGTTAGTAACACACCACAACAGTGTACATTTCAAGATAATGTGAAAAGCCACAACATACGTGATGATTACAAATATTCAATACCATATCTCTGCCCAAGACTGATCCCAAAAGAAGTTATGACAGAGACATGAGAAGATGCAACCATGACTTGCAGCCTGGTACTTTATCTACAATGGAGAGTTGATTTTAATCATGGTATATGACTCCACTCCATCTGTAGGTTGGTAACTTTATAGAGCATGCCACTGCAACTTTATAGCACATGCCAGTGCAGGAACCCAATACCTTTTTATAGCTTTCATAAACAAAGGGGCATCTGAAGTCGCATACAGATGTACACTGAATATTTTAAAGTAAGGAACTGTAGATATTTTAATAATATATTGCCCAAATTATTTTGAGTGTGAAGTACCTTTAATGACTGTAATAGGTCTATGCTTCTCAATTTGCATCAGTTAACCATCATGGACAAGGCACTATGTGCATAAAATCCAAGTTATAACATTCAAATTTATTAACCCCTAAAGATGCATGTTATTTTTAGTATACCAATACATTAGGATTCAAAGGGTAAATTATTAAATATTACAACACGCTCTACACTTGGTAATTTATATATTTTAGGGACAAAACGTAGCCCAGTGGTAAAGCGCTTGCTTGATGCGCATTTGGTCTAGGATCGATCCCCATTGGTGGGCCCATTGGGCTATTTCCCATTCCAGCTAGTGCACCATGACTGGTATTTCAAAGGTTCTGGTATGTGCTATCCTGTCTGTGGGATGGTGCACATAAAAGATCCCTTGCTACCAATGGAAAAGATGTAGCAGGTTTCCTCTCTTAAGAATATATGTCAAAATTACCAAATGTTTGACATCCAGTAGCCGATGATTAAAAAATCAATGTGCTCTAGTGGTGTCGTTAAACAAAACAAACTTATATATTTCAAGTTTGTTGTCAGTTGGAAAACTCTACTGGTTTTCTTAACCCTGTTCAAAGGGAAGAAGGGGAAGGGTCTGACATTAATAAAGAAGCTTTAGGACACCAGAGTGATCTATATAGAGGATATTTGATGTTTTTTGTCACATATGATTTATATCTCATCAAGTGAAGTTTGCAATCATATTTCACGAGTCGTGCTTGTGTGATGAGTGTGATATGATTGCAAACTTCACAAGATAAAATATAAATGATATTTGACAAAAAAACATTATATAACTTTTGGCAATGCCAGTAGCAAAATAGTTCCGGCTTTCTTTCAGTGAAGATAACATTTCTACAGTGATGATAACACATTTTAGAGTGAAATAGTGAAATTCTAAGTGACTGATAACACTTTTATTTCACTGATATTTTAAGATATTTCACTAAATGTTATATAATAAATTCATATATTTCATGTTATAAAGAATCAACTTCAAGTTGTATCATGTATTTTCTTTAATTTAACTCTTTCATACTGCTCAGTATCTACTTGTTTCTTTCCACGCCACCTAGCCAATATATTTAGCTAACTACACGTTATCACAAACCTTGCTGTGTATATATTTGGCACAATATTATATAATTAGTGTAAGAATAAACATGGGTTTGCTCAAGGAAAAGGACTATTAAGTTATATAAAGGTAGCTTACTGAGAACAAAGATAATGTTTTTATTAGGACATTAAATATAATAAAATATATAACAAAGCACCATAATATCACAACAAATGAAGTAACATACACATTAGAGTGGATATAGAGACATCAAGAAAAAATAAACAAAATGCCATTAATAATTATTTTAAATAATTACAACTACAGATATTGCAGGGTCATAACTAATTAACTACCGTAATAAATAAATAAGAAGAAAGCAGACAAAAAATAATAATATTTGTTTTTATATATACCGAATTCCATTGAAAATGCATCACCCAATTTTCAGTTGATTTCTTACATGTCAGGTTGTTACAAAACACACAATTACTCAGACCCTTGTATATTGTTTTTGAGGTTATTGATTGCCCACCAGAACATATCCAGTTATAAAAAAAAAATCAGTTAAAATAAAAAAATATAATAGAAGAAATAACAAAAAACACTTAACTAAAATGTTTTATTATTTCTTCTTGAATCTTTTCTTTTATACAGTGTAATCTCAAAACCAGACCCTCTGTAAACCGGAATTCCCCACAAAGCGGACATTTTTCATGATCCTTTTTTAAAAATCAGTACAGAACGTAACCTCTCTAAACCAGATACCTTTTAAAAACCGGACATTTTATTTGGTCCCGAGGGTGTCCGGTTTAGATGGGTTTCACTGTAGCTACAAAGTGTGATGCGTTTTCAATGGATTGCAGTATATTTGAGCTAACACTACTTTCAGGCCAAACTGTCATGCGTTTTCAATGGATTGCAGTATATTTGAGCTAACACTACTTTCAGGCCAAACTGTCATGCGTTTTCAATGGATTGCAGTATATTTGAGCTAACACTACTTTCAGGCCAAACTGTCATGTGTTTTCAATGGATTGCAGTATATTTGAGCTAACACTACTTTCAGGCCAGTAACATTCTGAAGCAGTAACCGAGTGCAGACTTACCCGTGTACGGACAAAAAGAACTAATCTAAACTGAATGTCATCTAACAACTGCACCAAGGCACTTAACAATCCCCACTGTAACTGGATGCTCAGTCAGGAAAAAAAAAAAAAAAAAAAAATACAGCAGAACATGTGGTTAAATATGCACACACACTACAAGATTATCGTTAACATTTTACACATGCCTAGTTACCAAGACTACTTGCACACAGACACACCACCTACATGAATATGCATTCATGATAAAATCACTAACAGTATTTATAACATCAAAATATTTTTTCTTGTAAATTACAAACTCCAGCCATTATTTAGACCTACATAAATACATGTGAGATATTAGAAATATTTCCAGAATTACTAGGGGTTTTGGTAACCTACAACCTGGCTTCAAATGCTAAAATAGAATAGTTTCAGACTGTTAAAACATCAAATGAAATCTGTAAAACAAAACTACTGAAGATACTTCAACTAATAACTACATCCTCAAAAGTATTTTTAAAATATTTCTCCAGGTATCTAGGTGACAAAAATATACATGTATAAACAATATTTAAAATATGTACAATGGTTTTGAAGTTGTTCTTTTTAAAAAAACTTTAAAATTAGCAAACGATAAGCAATTACTTAATACATCGCATTCAATTTTTGCAATGAAACCTTCAAAGTATTATGAACAAAATGACTGAAGATTGAAATAACACTGTGTATTCATTGTTTTTATTTTCATCAGTTTTCAATGACAAACTGGAAACATTCATGGCCGTTTTCAATTGACGAAATAGTAGAAATATAACAGAGTTTATAAACATCTGATCAAACTGATGAGGAAAATGTGCTGCTGGTGGAACAGCAAGTGGAAACCATAAAGTTTTAAGCTGGATCCTGAAAAATTATTAGCAATTTAGCAAATTCGTTCAGAACATCTGTAGGCCTACCCAAATTCAATTTCAAAATTAAAAAGTAGCCAAACTGCCAAAATTACTGTCGATAGTTTGTATTCAAATTAGCTTTTTAGCAAATTAATGATAAAATATGATGCAAAATGATATGCTAAAAAATAAATAAAGGCCAGTAGATATTTTGGCTTTCTTCTTTAAATATGGTAAAAAAACGACTTCCACACACACACCTCCCTAAAACCCACCTTCTTCCATTGTAAGGTATCAGTGTTGCAGCATTTTAAAATATATGATTTAAATAACAATTTATCATGTAATAAATCCTAGCTGAAAACACATTCCTGAGTTTTCACAAAAAGCATATTGCACGTATCATGGGTGACATTTTACTGAAATAATATTTAGAAGTTATCTGCACATGATCAACACCTGCTATAATAAAATGACACTAGCAAAGCATTACCAAATGGTCTCATGGCCCTTAATTAATTTTGTTCAGTATATATTCACCAAATGCAAGTTTGATTTGCATTTGGAAAATGCCAGCTTAAACCCTATCAGGTTTATTCATTTTCAGCAATAAAGACATCGATCCTATTAAAGGGACTGTACTGAGTTTTATGACATTGTTAAGATGTTGACGACTAACAGACATTTTAATGACTAAAATTGCACATTAAATATATATTTTTGGGATCAAATATCAGTGGCTGTATATTGAATGTGTTTCTGATCGACCTAGTGTTTGTACTAGTTCAAACTTCATTTCATTTCCCAATATATATTTCACAGGACATACAAAATTATCGGGAGACCAAATCCAGTTTGGGTTACTTACAAACATTAGAATGACAAGAAAGATATTAAATATACAGACCATTGGATATTGAAAACTAAAAAATTATATTTAGTATGTAATTTTAGTCATTTTAATCTTTTACTAACATTCTTACAATGGCAGCAAACTGAGGACAGTCTCTTTAAATCAAAACAACACCACCAATGTCATTATTATCCATTCTGCCATTACTGTCAACTTTTCTAACATGAAAAACATGATATATGAAAATATTTAGTGCATTTTCATATTACGTCATAATTATTATGTTACCATAATATTTTGTTGTTTTCTTATCCTGAACACATTGTGTACTAGCTAAAGCACTACAATTACTCACAAACATCTCCGTCTTTCATGTCCAGTATCCGCCACATCTCCTTACAGGAGCTATTGAACAGTTAGTTGATTTCTGGCCCAGTGGTAATTTAATGTCCATGCAGGGGTCGAAATAATAAGTAAAAAATATGGCCTGCTGTTATTTTTTTTCTTTTACAATAGCAGGTCAAAAGAAATATGTCCTGCTAAGACAAAAATATGACCTGCTAAGACAAAAATATGACCTGCTGGAAATAAAGACAGCACAGGTTGAGGAGAGGGTTACGCACAGTGTGTGGAAATGTAAGACTTCTGCAGTGGCTGATCCAGAAAATCCATTTGGGGGGGGGGGGGGGGGGGGGGGGGGGGGGGGTGGCAGTGACATGAGATGGAATGCCAAGGGAACTTTGGGGGAGGTTTGAAGGGGGATCGTAAAAAAAATGAAAATTAATATATAATAAAATTATAACTATCTCAAAATTTAGTGGCCCCTGCCCCCTCCCCCAGATCCACCTGTTCTGAAATGTTCCTTAGAGCAATATGGAAATAAAATGAGAGCAGGTCGACTCACCCCAAAACCAACTCGCCCCCAACGCAGTTGGTCAACTCGCCCCACACTGTCTAGTCAACTCATATCATTTTCTTAATTAATATACCAACATTTTAAGCAATAATGTGCATTAAATATTGTTGAATATGCATATCAGTCCAAAAGCCTTGCCTTATCATTCCTTTAAGGAAATAAGGGACCAACTCACAAACATCGTTAAAATAGGCTTGACAGTTCATTGTAATAGATTATTATTTATCTGATATTAAGATCTCCCCAATATAAAACAATTTAATAAGTGGTCATAATAGCGGAGTTTCACTATAATATTAATAAATAAAATGACACCAAAGTTGTAGACATTCATTTTTAATGTTGTCACAATTATTTATGGATAGTAAAGTTTGGGGCAAGTTATCCAAACACTGGGGCGAGTTGGTAGTGGGTGAGTTTGTTTGGGGGCGAGTTGACCAGAATTTATTAAAGGCATATTGTCACAGACCACTGACCTATTTAATGGTCTAACAAAGTATTACCTGAACAAAAATAATTTGATTTGTCCCTAAATCTACTTTATTCAACCATCTTCATAACCACCATACTTCATTTATTAATGATATTTTGTAAAAAGTATTGAATTATGGCAATGGTCCATAATTCAAAAACTAAAATTGCCGAGAGGGTTGACATGGATTTCACTCCATCATGGTTTAGTTAAGGTGATGCGATAGCAAGATCTGGTTTCCAACAATGAATGTAATTTTTATTTATCATCCATTTTTAGAGAAATAAGGTTCTTAAATCCGTGACAGTATGCCTTTAAAATATAACAGAATCATGAGAAATATAGCAGATAAGATAATCGTACAAACATCTCTCTCTCTCTCTCTTAAAAAATGACCTATAGTTTTTGGGGTGGTTTTAAGATGTGAATTTCCATCTCACCTGCTAGGTCTAAAACATTTTGCAGGCCGCTACTTCAAGTCCTGCATTGTACGTCATAACCGGCCTCAGTGGTGTAGTGGTTAAACCATCAGACTACAGTCTGGTAGGTACAAGGTTAGCAGCCCGGTACCGGGGTAATAGCCCAAAATATACCCCACCCCCACCAAACTACACCTGGGGTATAAACTGGACTAGCCCAGAATATACCCCACCCCCACTAAACTATACCTGGGGTATAAACTGGACTAGCCCAGAATATACCCCACCCCCACCAAACTATACCTGGGGTATAAACTGGACTAGCCCAAAATATACCCCACCCCCACCAAACTATACCTGGGGTATAAACTGGACTAGCCCAGAATATACCCCGGGGTATAAAACAGGCTAGCCCAGAATATACCTCTCTAGTCTGTATTTCAATGTCCAGAGAGTTTTTTTCATCATAATTTATATATTTTGGGCTATATATCTTCTAAAATGACTAATCTGTGACAGTTTTATTTTTATGAAAGCAATAGTTGCTTTTCTTTTAAAGCATTGATTATTATTATTTATTTATTTATTTTGTATACAGGTTAGTAATAAAAAATGAGGGCTAGGGTTAAGCCTTAAGGTTAGGGGTATAAAACAGGCTAGCCCACTTTAACCCCGGGTATAGTTTGACGGGGGGTATATTTTGGGCTTTTACACTGGCTCCAATCCAGAGCAAGTTCTTAATGGCTCAATGGGTAGGTGTAAGGCCACTACACCCTCTTCTCTCTCACTAAAAAACTAACAACTAACCCACTGTCCTGGACAGACAGCCCAGATAGTTGAGGTGTGTTCCCAGGACAGCGTGCTTGAACTTTCATTGAATATAAGCAAGAAAATAAGTTGAAATGAAATGTACGTCATATGTGAATACATGTAGGTGCAGATAGTTCGAATGTCATCAGTATACACTCGGTGTTTTATTATATACACGTATTAACATCTTAAAACACATTCTTATTTTGCAAGGCGGTATTGACATATGTTTGTGATAGTATACTGAGAAAGTACCAGTAACTTAACATGAATTGCTCATTTTATAAACCGTGTCAAAACTAGTGCAGGTTATTCATCATGAAAATTTACTGCCATACAACTTCACACCAACATTATATAATCAAACTATAAATCCTACCTAAGGGAGAATAAATAGTGGTGTTTAAATAGAATAATATACAGGTTAGAATACAGCATTTTTATCAAGACATATTAACTAAAGTAGTCATAAAATAACTAGGCCCAAATTTAAGTTCAACCGATCATCTTTTTTTCTCCTATGGTGAACTATCTGTAATACACCAATCTTACTCATACAGCAGCTATTTAGGCCTTATTAAACATATCTACAATCAGTTTAGCCATTTGCTGCTATAAGTAATGATATGTTTTAAATATAAAATATTCTGGCTGCAATGTAATTTATTGTAGCTGAAATACTGTGTCTTGATTATTTAATACATGTACGAACACTATGGTTACGGTTAGGGTTAAGGTTACTTTTAAACTTAAGACTAAACATTCGGTAGCATGTTATATTCTTGACTATAATGTGCAGTTGAGCATATTTCTAGTTGAACTGATATACTGTGATGCTCATTTGCAAAATGAGATAAATCCATTTATGTCATTTTGAGAAAAACATGATTTTTCTGCCACATGACGAAGCACATAACACACAAAGAACTAGAGGGAGAATACAGAGGAAGAAATTAGGCCATCCCATTAGCTTTTTGGGATGTTCGGACCAGACTACTAGCCATGGGGGAGGGGAGTGCACTTGTTTGAGGACAGGTAATGTATCCATAAAAGAGAAAACACCTCAAGTTTTCTCCAGTTTTGAGATACTGTTCATTGGCATATATATTGCATTTAGACGGAAGTTATTACCTAGTTGGAAATTGGTGTATATCGCAATTACAAAGTTAGCAATTCATATGATCTTTGTGAGAACAATTCTCTCCTAGCACTACTGGTACCAGAGATCTTAAAGGGACATTCCTGAGTTTGCTGCAATTTAAATGTTATTGACTAACAGAGACTTTTTAATGATTGTAATTACATATCAAATATATTTTTCTGCATAAAATATTAGTGGCTGTATATTAAATATGTTTCTGATAGTTCTAATAGTTGTATTAGGTTATATTTCATTTTATTTCCTAAAATATAATTTTTCGTATGTACGAAATTATTTGAAGTCAAAATCCAGTTTGGGCTTCTTACAAATATTAAGATGACCAAAAACACATTGAATATACAGACACTAATATTCTAAACAAGAAAATATATTTAATATGTAAGTTTAATCGTAGAAATAGTTGATTAGTCGGAAACATCTAACAATGCAGCAAAGTCAGGAATGTCCCTTTAATATACAATCACTTGTGTCTCGCTGTCTCCCACAACCGTTACTGTTCTGTGACCTTTAACATAACACTACTACATGTATCTGCAGGTTTCTGTCCCGTCAGGTATGTTGGTGGTGTTTTGGTTTCTCTCTCCAAACAGCGCTGTTCTGAGATCATTATAAAATTGCAAATCAGCAAGTACCTGATGTTTAATTGTCTCCCTGAACTACAACAACTAGCATCAATGTTGTTCTGAGATCATAAAAATAAAGACTGAAATCAGATTTAATTTGGTATCTTTAAAATAAAACTAACATCAATCCTATTCCAAGATCTGTTTCCAATAAAACTGACATCAGCTTCATTCTGTTATTTTTAAAATAAAATTATCACATTGTTCATGTTCTGTGATATGTACAACAAAACTGCCATCAGTGCTGTTCCAATATCTTTCAAATAAGACTGAAATCAACTTCACCCTGCTATCTTTAAAACAAAATAACATCAATCCTATTCAGAGATCTTTAAAATAATTATTCAAATTAGCTTCATTTTGTTATCTTTACAACAAATTAAGATCAATCTTTTGGAGAGATTTTTAAAATAACACTGAAATCATTCCTATCCGTTATTTTAAAAATAAAACTATTGCCAATTCCACTTAGAGATTTTAAAATAAATCCAACATTAAACCTATTCAGAGATCTTTACATTAGCCCTATTCCGTTGTCTTTAAAATAAAACTAACATCAATCCCATTTACACATTTTTCAATAAAATCAACATCCATCTTATTCAGAGATCTACCAAAAAAGACTGACAGCAGCTCTATTCCATTATCTTTAAACTAAACGTAAACGTAAACATCAGTAAAACTGCGACCACTCTAAACAAAAGCTGACATCATCCCTAATTCCATTCTCTTTAAACTAAACGTAAACATCAGTAAAACTGCGACCACTCTAAACAGAAGCCAACATCAGCAGGGTTTCGACCTGTCTGTCATTGCCAGTTCGCTGGTGTCTAGCTCCTTCTCCGAACAGTCCTCCTCAGCGGGTTTCTCCTCTAAGATCTCGGGCATGGTGGGCGTGTGTGGCGTGTTGCTGTCCTGCCTTGCCCATACAGCCCGGGCCCGGGCGTCGTCCACACTGCGCCGGTGTCGCATCTCATGCAGGTAGAGGGCGCTCAGACTCATGTCGGCCGTCAGTAGCTCCAGTGTGCCCTCGTCAACCAGGCGTGACAGCGGGGGCGGGGGCAGGGGTGGGCCCGAGACCGGACTGCACGACTGGCTGGCATCCAGGGAGCCGTGAAGGCTTCCCAGCAGCAGCTGGCCACTGGAGGTGGTGATGGGACCCGATATGTTGGAGACTGCGCCGCGGAGGTGAGGTAATGTGTTGGTCGTCGCGGTGGTGTTAGCGAGACTCTGGTTCACATAGCTGGACACCATACTGCTGTACTGTAATATAAACAGAGGATTCATCATGAGTATGTTTTAATATGGAAAATATTAACTGAGTCTATGTTAATCAGTATTTGTCGAGGCTCTACCGAGACAAATACTGATTAACCAGATGAGGTTGATATTTTATATATTAAAAAACATGAGTAGTGAATTCTATTTATTCTATAACACTTCTAAAATAACATTTTAATTTGATTTTTAGTAAATTATAGTACTAAAGTTGCCTCCATTGGTAATATGATGTCATCACAATTAGCACAAATTAATTTGATGTCACACATTTTAACTAAATCTTATGAAAACGTTACGCTCAGGTATATATGTCTTGTTGGCTTGTAAACAAATGACCCATTGACAGCAACACATTATTACCTAGAGACCTTGCAAATTTGCATATACCTTTAAATTGGCATACCATTATTAACCGGGTTAATACACTAAATTATCACATCGGTTTATAACATGGATATCATGGGTAAGTTATATGATAAAAATGATATTTATTGTGTTGTGCTGTAATATAAAACATTCTGCTTATAATGTTATATTAGAAATTTAAAGAATCATCACTTACTGAACAAAAATTGCAGAGTATAAATGCTCTCCGAAATGGTTAAACTAATCCCACAAAAAGCCAATGCAGGACTCGCTCTGCCACTCGCCAAATTCGACAATTGCAAATTTTAAAAACAACTGGCAAATTAAATTTTTATTTGGCGAAAGAATTTCAAGTAATGACTGGTATTTTGTTCCAAATAATGGTGGGTTTTTACATGCCTAGAGCTAGCCCTGCTGAATGGGAAAGTGTATTGCATGCATGGTTACAAGACATAAGACAAGGTCAGGGATGTCAAGGTGGACAGCAAAAGAAGTTGAAAGATAAGAATGGCTGTCAGACTGGGAAGAAAGAAGATGGAAATCAAAGGGGAGAAACGAAAGGTTGCAGTTGGATAAACCAAAAAATATATAATTATATATATTAAAAAAAATAAAAAAAATAAAAATAATAATAATAACAATAATAATAGTAATTATTATTATTATTATTATTATTATTATTATATATATATATTATTATATATATATATATATATATATATATATATATATATATATATATATATATATATATATATATATATTATATACATCCAGAAATTATTATTGCAGGACAAAAAGCATGAATCGGAATTCTAATTAAACTGGTACACTTACCCCATAGCCGACGCCCACGCCGAGACTGGGCATAGGACTGTAGAATGACGAGTAGGCAGGGTTTTCTTGCTGTACAGTGTTCAGTGACATCAGGTCAGTTTGAGCTGCGTAGCAATGAGAATGAAGGAATGAAGGAAAGAACGAATAAATGAATGTTCAACGACACCCCAGCAATAAAAGGAGTCAAACTAGTATATATTGTTTGTCAAAGATTTTATAAAAATGAAGACTAGAACTTTACAAAGATTACATAAGTAAAACTTGCTTGTATATAATATTTGTCAACGATTTTGATAAATATCGACCAGGCGAAGTGATAAAAAACTTCACTTTGATCATCTTGACTTAGTCCTATCAATTATGTGCGGCAAAATTGGTGTCGCCATGCAAAAAATAGTACAGGCCACTTACATTATACCCAGTCGTGAATGAATGGTTCAGAACTTGAACAAAGCCAGGTGTGAACACTTCCTTATAGATAGAAACTATCAATTATACAAGTCTTTAAAGTGACACTTTGGTACCATTTGTTTCGCAATAAAATGATATTGTCACTTAACCATGGAACTTGGAATCACAAAATAACTCAATAACACCTGCATTCTTTATCTTGTGATGAATGATTAAATAAATGATGTCAGTTAGAACATTCATAATGCCAACTATAGTCCATCCCACAGGGAACACCTTTTTTCAGACTATGAAATTTACTACAAGTTATTTATTTCTAAGCCGACTGTTTTCTAAATTGTACACAAAAATAGTCTTTTTTTGTTATTTCCAAAACACTTATACTTTTCGTCTTACATCAAACCAAATTGAAATTATTTACAAAAAACATTTTTGTAGGATGTTGGGATGGACTAGACATGCTGTTGTGTACAGGCACATATTTTCGGACAACTGTCAAGTTGGCATGCACCCAAGCTTTACTTGTGATGTCATAACAAACATGACTGACCACTATTTTATTAGCACACTGTTCCAAGTCATTGCATAAAAATTCCACAATTATTCTCTGGGTGATGACTAAAATGAGTACCGGTAAGGGTTTTATGGCTTACCTTGTTCCTTTATTGTGTTAATAAATATACTGCACATCTCAGGTGGTTTCCATTCAGGATTGGTTAACTGAAATTATAATTTTTCAATAAAATATTCAACTTCACAAAATACATTGCTTTTCAAAGTAAGAGAGGTAGCTTATTGAAAGAATGCAGCCACGCTAAGTACCTTAAAGTTTCTACACAATGTAATTAATCTATAATATAATCAGAATATTGTGAAATCACTTTTGTTGGTCATGGTCTAAATTTTGCGTAATTCGTCAACTAGTGCAGTTTAAGAAAATAACGAAAATATAATACATTTGTAAATATAAGGCAAATTTATGATATTACCTTTTTTATCCACAAATTTAAGTACCCGATGATCTGTGTATTTTAGCAAAACCATGAAAATTTAAGACCCACTAAAATAAAGGATTTCATAGTATTTAAAATATATTAAGTCGCCAGGAAAGACTGTGACAGATTTAACATCTGTATCATATATGGCAGAAACTGACTACCAGATAATAACCATTTTTAAACATATTCTATCCCCATATAGTAGGTGTAGGATAATAGGTTTACTTGAACTGCCGTCAACATGCTATACTCCTTGAATAATCTACTAACCTGAACAATCATGGTACTAGTGACTGATTCAGAAAATATTTGGAGAGAGGGGGGACTAAAGGTAAAATGGCATATGGATCAACTCGTGAAAAGGGCAATCCAATGCAAAAAATTAAAGAAAATTAAAAAAATAAACCCTGAAAAAAAAGCACTTGAATATATTTATGGGAGGGGGAAGGGGGACAAGTTCCCCCTTTGGATATACATCTAGGTACTACTTACATGAAAGTGCATAAGAGATAACTCCGTCTTCCCGTCCTCAGCTTGCTGTGACTTGTTGGACTCGGTGTTAGCGGCCCACTAAAACACAAACCTAGCTGTTAGGAAAATCTCATAAATGCAAAAACACTGGTTAGTTATTAAATGAAAGTAACTGCTCAATAAAGAAAAGTTAAATATTGTTTTAGTGCAATAAAAAGAATTCAGGACTAAGCAAAAAGAAAGAAGAGAAATGGAAACCATGGCTGAACCTAGTTTTGTGGAGTTTGTTTTGTTTCCTTGTTTAATAACACCAATACAGCACAATGATTTACATGTATTCATCATCAGCTACTAGATGTCAAACATTTGGTAATTCTGACATATAGTTTTAGAGAGAAAACCTGCTACATTTTTATATATGTAAGTAGCAGGGATCTTTTATATGCACCATCCCACAGGCAGGATAGCCCATATCACAACCTTTGATATACTAGTCGTGAAATCTACAGTTATAATTATTTCAACAAAAGATATCTAGTAAATAAATAACGAGACTGCTTCGATAAATGACCGAAAGACAGATGATTAAATAAAGAATTAAATATTTAGTATTTTTATTATAATAATTATTGTTATTGTCATCATTATATTATTATTTTTACATTTATACCTTTTTAAATGACCTTCACCTAACCCTTTACTATCACATTCAGGCATATTTAAAGGACTGTTTAACTGACCTGTGCATTGCCATGTTTCCTAATATCCATCTGAGCGAAGGAACACACATCGCCGACACCGACCACCTCGACGCTGAAATTGCGGAAGAAGTCAACAATCTGCAGCGATTTTGCTCGCAGACTAAAGCACAGGATGAATGGTGTGATGACAGGACTGAGCATTTCCTCCAGCAGATAAACCTGTCAAAAAATAACACACATATACTGTGAAATGGAGAAAACGTGAGGTGTTTTCTCTTTTATAGATACATTACCTGTCCTCAAACAAGTGCACCCCCCCCCCCCCCCCCCAACAGCTAGTAATAATCTGGTCTGAACATCCCAAAAGCCAATGGGATGGCCTAAATTCTTCTACTGTATGCTCCCTCTAGTTCTGGTCATATAACTGTAATTTCCTTCTCCCCCCCCCCCCCCCCCCCCCCCCCAAGCACATCGCATGGAAAACAGGAAGCGGGGAGGCTCGGGCGGGAATAAATCATCGACTACTAGCCATAAGTGGGGGGGGGGGGGGAGTAGTGCACTTGTTTGAGGACAGGTAATGTGGAAAAGAAATCACTTTTGTTCATGGTGGTCAAATATGCATGTAATTTGTGGACTAGTGGTCTAATTTTTAGAGCTCGAACTTAATGACGGCACGACAGCATTTGTTATAGCTGTAGTATGAATTTTTGTTAAATCAGGTTCTTTGAATTTAAGTACCCAATGGATACCGGATTTCACAGTACAACAGAAACTATTAGAGTGGAAATATTCCCAAGGCTCGAACTCAATGACAGCAATTGCTGCTGCTGCAATATAAATTACCATAGGTTAAGTTCTTTACCAATGACAGTTTTTCGTCACTGGAAAAACATTATTGCCATCAGTTGATGGGACAAGTTTTAGTGTTTCATTTCTGTGTTTATTTTTTGTCTACGTTACTGTTTTAAACTTGCTGTAGATAGACTCACAAGTACTTTAAGTGAACATTTTGCTACATTTCAAACAGTGCAAAAATAATGTATGTTCAGAAGTTCCAAACTGAGAAACGAACATTAAATAAGTAAAATTAAAACATAACTCAGAATTTATATGCTGTAAATATGTCACACCATATTATGATTAAATGATAGAATATTTCATAAACAAATATTGGTGAAATTTATTGATATGCCAAGATGATTAAAAATAAATATGAAAAGACAATTGTAGATACAATATTCTTGTAGTGATAATACTGTTGTGTCATGGTTATACTAATGACAATGTTTGTATGTAAAGTTTGTCACAATGACAGCCACTCACAGCTTTGTACTGAAAGAGAAGTGAAAACTCGTCTCGGACTTGTGTGGTGTGTGCGCGGCCGTTCCACGAGTCGGGCATGTAGTGAATGTGACTCAGAATACTCTTCATCAGTCTCTCCGGGCAATAGATCACATTCTGGAAGAAAACAGCTTCAAATCAAAATACCGGTAATTGTTGTAGCAAATATATAACATAAAGGTTTCAAGTAAAAAAATGAGTAACTGTTATAACTACGGTAATACATAAGTTAAAAGTTCCAAATCAAAATACAAAAAGTGCCAATATAAAAATGCACGTCCAAAAATAGAAGTCAAAATACAGAAATTGTTATAATAAATATACAAATTCAACATTTAACTTTTAAAGATACAGTTTGACCTAATAACTATACAGTATGTCGTTACTTATCTAATAATATTTTAGTCCTTTGTCGATGGAAAATAGTACAACACAGACCATTGTCTTACCTCATCAGGTATTATTCCTTTGCACACAGTGACAATTACTCCTAGATTAAAAACAAAAACACATGATAATAGAACATTGTTTTAATTTCTAATTGGTGATATAATTTTTCTACAAATGGTAAATGAACTATCCTTTAGATGACTAGTAACAACTATACCTAGTGCTTCTATTTGCTAGCACAATAATTTTGATGTGATACGATAAATTATTACAGAAAGCAAAAAGGAAGAAAAACAAAGAAACATTTGTCTTTTGACACCTGAGCACATTTTAAACTACAGCTATTTGTTATTTCCACACTTGGGGCCTAATTCAATAAACTGTCGCAACTTTGCCATCTCGCAGTGCAATGTTAAAAGACTTGCAAAGAGGATGCTTTGTTGTCTAGCATAGCCTAAAAGACCTTTGTGAATTAGGCCCCAGGTTTAGCTATTGGGAGGAAACCCACTACTGCCACATAGGCTACACCGACACACTAATAATTGTTTTTATATGTATTTGCATGATTGGCAAAAATACAATGGGTTTACCACTGAGCTAAATTTCACCCATTTGGGAACAGAACACGCTTACCATAGTTCAGTAATTTTGTTGAGATGTATTTTATAATATAATATGCAGGGCCTTTTTAACAATTTCCGATACCGGCCTCGGTGGTGTCGTGGTTAAGCCATCGGACATAAGGCTGGAAGGTACAGGATTCGCAGCCCGGTACCGGTTCCCACCCAGAGCGAGTCTTCATGACTCAATGGGTAGGTGTAAGATCACTACACCCTCTTCTCTCTCACTAATGACTAACCAACTAACAACTAACCAACTGTTCTGGACAGACAGCCCAGATAGCTGACGTATGTGCCAAGGACAGCATGCTTGAACCTTAATTGGATATAAGCACAAAAATAAGTTGAAACAAAATCAGTTTCAGATTGTAGTGATTGCATCATTTCTTTTGATTTATACTGCCGACTGCCTTCTTTGTACCGATCTTATGCCGCACTTTGAAAGTATGTGGAAGAGGAACCCACCTGCTACCGTCATCGTGGTGAGAACGTGCTCCACGCTGAGGACGTCTTCGTCGATGACGGTCAATACCACCAACACTGCCAGGATAGACCCCGTGAAGAAAGCGAAGTTCCTGTCAAACAAAACACTCACTGTAACAAAGCCTTACATTCCGTATCAAACACATAAAATACTACTGTTCAGTATACAATACATGGATAAAAATAACACATTTTGGAGATGCCAGGACATTGTTTTTAAAAGACACTTCACCTGGTTTTCGAGGTATGAATCTTTCTTCTGTTCACATAAAAAGATACCTCTGAGCTAAAACCACCACAAGGTTACCAAAAACTGATTGAATCATAATTTAAGCAAGACATTACAGTCATTATATAAAAAATTTAATTTAATAATATATTTTTTAAATATATTAGCTGAATATATTTTACAAGGGTTGTACCTTTAAGTCATCAGAAGTACAGTTATTTGTATGTAATTTTTTTCTTTTTAAAAAAACTCCCTTCATAACAGCAAGGGCCTAAGTCTATTAAATATGACTTCAGTTGACTGATATTACAAACAACTTTGATGTTGGTGACATTTGTTTATTTCTGTAAAAAAAGCACTCGATAATAACAAGGACCATGTCCATAACTATGTCAAATAGAACTACAGTCAAATGATCTGGAAATAGTCTTAGCATTGGTGAAATTGTGCTTTAACTATGTCAAATAGAACTACAGTCCAATGATCTGGAAATAGTCTTAGCATTGGTGACATTGTGCTTTATACTAGATCAAGTTAAACCGAGTTAATTTATTTTAAGTCATTCTGTAACCAAAGAAATTTTTATATTAAGGTCTCACTACACAGATGTCATCTGCCATTGAAATCCATGTTAAATTGTCTCCAACTTCAAATGAATATTGCCAATAGAACGGGTTCTCATTGGCACTAACAACATAAACCACTGCAAACATACATTATAAAAGCATTTATTTTCACTCCAGAATTGAGAACATTTCCATCTCAGTTTTTTGCTATATGATCGCATCTAGTTGTAGTACCGGTCCGAACAGAGGGTTCATTAACCGATTCACTCTGGCTGTCTCTTGTGCTATACACCCATGTCCCAAAAGGTCAATGCACAATATTACAAAATAACATGGGCAAAATACAGCCAGAAGACTTACCATTAAACATACATATTGTTTTAATTATTCACCATTTCCTAGAAGTGAAAACTAACATGTGTCACAATTAGGAACCATTGTGGACTGTGATGAATGAACTCTCGCCCAGAAGTCAACAGTTATAGTGTAGTGAGACCTAACAGTTAACTCTGCCAGTATTCCTTTGTACTAAACAAAGTTTGACCAGATGTATTTGTCTGGATGTATATGTTGACAAAGACCACCACTTACTTTGCTATGATGATAAGCAGAGGAGTTGTGAAGATATTCATGTAGTACGATGCAGGACCATATCCACTGTTTAGTCTGAAAACAATTTACAAACAAATTTGAAAACACAACACCGACTATAAACTTGGTCAAACAAAACCTTTTGAAACAGTAATTCTGTAAACTAGCCACTGGTTTAAACATGCCGATGTTCTCAATTTAGCTGAAATATTAATGCACAGAATAACAAGACACTAGGACAGTCAAGTAAACATAAGATTTAAAAACAAAATTCTCATCATAGGATAGACCAAAAAACCCCACCTCAAAAGAAACCCCATGAGATATGTACATTTTAGGATGTTTATATATACACTACATTCTCATACTAACAGCTTATTTAAGAATAAAATAAGTCTATGTTTCTTACCTCGCATTAAATTCGTGATCTAATTCATTAAAGTGTCGCAGATTCAGCCGCGCATAGTTCGACCTAAAACAATTTTCAAACATTTGAGACAAGAATAGTCTATCATAAGATTAACAAAAACAACTACAAAACTCCCCCAATCTATACTGAGAGGCTGTTGAAGACAGTGAAATCCCACCCTGAGAGTCATAACTACTGCAGATCCTGAAATTAACGCGTCCCTAAAAGAATGCGAGTAACGGTTGTCAGACTAAAATGCGACATGAAATTAATGCGAGTGGCCTCCCTTTGAAATGTTACTTTCCTAACAACACACGACTGTGTACTTTTTGGTTAAATCTGGGTTACAGGTGTCGTCAATGAAATAAACTCACTAACATGTCTGTGTACACATCACTTGATCACAACACACGGTGGCCAAAGACCCTGCAATCGTCACATGTGGCTGGTATCTTGCTGGACTATTTGACAATTAGTCTGTGTCGCCTGTGATGAATTGTTTTCCAGTTGTGTTTTATAAATATATTAGAATTTTAATCTTTGTTTGTTTTGTTTTAATAACGTGGGACACAGACAAAACATAGAAATAAATGGAAGGAAGGAAATGTTTTATTTAATGACACACCAACAGCAGCAAGGGATCTTTTATATGCACCATCCCAAAGACAGGATAGTACATACCACAGCCTTTGTTACACCAGATGTGGAGCACTGGCTGGAATGAGAAATAGCCCAATGGGTGCACCGATGTAGAAATAAATGTGTCATATTATTAATGCAAATAACATGAGGCATAGTTCAAATGTGCAAATGTTAAATGTTGGCAGATAATGTAGACCTGGACCCATATTCACAAAAAGGTGTAAATTTACGGCTACGACTAGCACTTACGTCTGCCATAGATTTACGTTTACGTGCAAGAAGCACCTTATTCTCAAAGACTGTCGTAAATGTAAACATAACTTAGTTGGACGTAAATGTACGATTTAACACTCTCACTGGAGTAATTAAAAAAAAAATGCATTAGAAACGATGGCTACTGGGTAAATAACAATGCGCAAAACACAATTTTGTTTGTCGTCTGCTAACAATAACATCGCAAAACAGTGAACCATGGCCTTTTGGTATTGGTGAGGATCCGCATTTTGGTACGAACTTGAGAACATTTCTTAAAAAGGAAAAGATAACTCAGGAGAAATTGGCCGAGTCGAAAACATCCGTTAGATCACCAACAAAAATATGTTCAATCCGTGGGTGTTCAGCATTGCAAACTGCTTCATTTAATGGAAATGCTGCCAGTTTCCGTAAATAATAGTAAATAACGGTGATCGTGCTTGATTTATTATATGTACACAGCGTTAGTTGCAACCGGAGACACTCTTATATTTACGTCCAACTTTACACGTAACTTACGTTTTCGTTGTTTCGTGAATAGCTCTTCAGTCGTAGATCTACGTTTATGTGTAAAACTAGGCTTACGATGTTTTGTGAATATGGGTCCAGGTGTATACACTTTGCCATTGTTGAGGAGTTTTACCATGGGCACAAAAGTGCTGTCCGTGATGCTCTCTACCTACAGAAATTTATGTTGTTAAGTTCGAGCCTGATGGTCTGATGATCCTATATGAACTGATCAGGAAGATATATACCACACACAAGAAGTTAACAATAAGACAGACAGGTGCCAAAGCAATAATAATACTCTTAAAAAATGGGCACATGTACCTGTTTGCTTGCTAGAGTAGTAAAGGAATAAACTTATAACACCTCATAAAATGGCTACATCTACCTAGTAGACAATAAGTTGGTCACAGTTTAATAAAATTAAAAATAAACTCACCATCTTCTGGCTCCTAAAGCACTTGGTTGTCGCTTAATTAACTACAAAATAAACAGAAAAAAGATCATTTGTAATTATAATAATCATTGCCGATTTTACATCTCTAAAATATTATGAAACACATACAACAATAACACCATATTTCACATAGTACAGGCATATTCTTTGATTACTATGAAGTGTAATTATTAATATACAATCATTCCATTAATTCAATAGGATTCAATTTAAATGGATGTCATTGTTTTGACTGATAATACTAATTGATTGAGAACAAGTAACAACAAAGACTGTGTTCCAGTAATAATCACAAAGATCAGAATTATATTAAAGGTAGAATGGGGAGAGAAAAAAGAAAGAAAAAACAAACATTTTGTATTTAAAGTAAATATATTTCAGATTTTTAGATCCATAATCAGTTACAAGTGGTGCATTTCATTATTTTTATAGTAATTTGTGATATATATCTACAAGTTAACTGAACCCACATATAATCTTTGTATCACTGACTCATGAATATCAAAATTGTAATGAGTTGCCATTATTGCAAACAGTGGTTTTTACAATAAATTGTGACTAAAACTAGAAAGTACATGCAGAAACATCTGTAAAATATTGTCTGGGTTTTTTTTAAACAGTTAGAACAAATTCATATTCTGTCTGAATCCAAATAAACAATAATTTTATTCTGTTATAAACAGTTAAGATCACAGACAGTAATGTTCGACTTACCTCACCATACCGAAAGAACAAGTAGAGTATCTGCCATATCAGTATCACAGGAGACAGAGCGAAGTTGGCTATCCCTAGCCAGAGTATCTTAGAAGACAAACTGAAAGAAGATTCACAGACAGACAGGTCAAATCACAATTATTGCAATCATAAATATAGAAATAAACATTTACAACAAGCATTCTGAGAATACTACGAAAGCAATACATGTCCTCTACTGGGCCCAACAAATTTCCATATCTCCTAAATCCAAGGGCTCTAACTCTGTGAAAATGAGTAAATTGCCAGGAAAGTCAAACTTGATCGGTAACCCTAACAGTACATGATAAAGCTATCCACAAAATTTCAGCTTAATATCTTGATGCACTACCAAAAAGAAGTGAAAAAACACAAATTATCTATCTCTTTAGTTGAAGGGTCATAACTCTGTCTAAAATGGGTAAATTGCCATAGAAATCAAACTTGATATGTACTGGTTCAGTGCAATAACCTGAGCCATTGAGGAAAAAACGTCTGTAAAACTATATACAGGACACACAGATGGACGGACAGACAGAAAGACAGAGATGAAACCCAACAGTCTGCTCTGGCTGGACAGGTAGAGGACAAATAAAGTTAGTTTTCCTTTAAGCTCATCTAAGGGGGGGAATGTAGTTCAGTGGTACAGCGCTCACCTGAAGCGCGATCGATCTAGGATTGATTCCCGTCGGTGGGCCCATTGGGCTATTTCTCGTTCCAGCCAGTGCTCCACAACTGATATAACAAAGGCTGTGGTATGTACTATCATGTCTGTGGGATGGTGCATATAAAAAGATCCCTTGCTGCTAATCGAAAAAGAGTAGTTCATGAAGTGGCAACAGCAGGTTTCCTCTCTCAATATATTTGTAGTCCTTAACCATATGTCTGATGCCACATAACCGTAAATAAAATGTGTTCAGTGCGTCGTTAAATAAAACATTTCCTTTCCTTAAGTTTGTCTAAGGTGCTTGTTTGTGGGATTAAACCAACTCGAGAGGACTCACTGAGGTTTGTTTTCATCCAAAACCAGTGCCCCACAACTGGTATATCAAAGGCTGTGGTATGTGCTGTGGGAATAGGCATGTAAAAGTTCTCTTACTGTTAATAGAAAGATACAGAGGTTTTCCTCCAAATAATTATTAAAATTACAAAATGTCTGACATCCAATAGCCAACTGTTAATTAATAAAATGTGTTCTAGTGGTGTTGTTCAACAAAACAAAGTTTAAGTAAACAGACATCTCCCTTTGCCGATGGGTAATGTTTGTCAGTAGTTGTTGTAGACAGACATTTTGACCACAAAGCAACAATTATAATTTTAAAGGTACAAATTCTCAGCCGCCATCATACTGACTCATCTATCAACTGAAAGACTAATAAACACTGCATAAAGTTAATACCTTTCTGCTAACTGTTTTCTTTTACGTCCATCCTTGAAGTCCTGGTGTAAGTGCCAGTTGTTGGCAAATGGTGACCACGGACCCCCTGAAATACAATAAACACTGAATACATTCAGATGAAAAAAATAAAAACGATAATAATAATACGGTAGAAACTAGATTGCTTGGACACCACTAGTGCACTGTAATTTGTTCGAATGTGTCTGCAACTGGTTAATAATTACACAAGAAAACTTATACCAGAGGTTTGGTGCTTTATTTGTTTATAAAAATAAAACCGATAAATCGTGTGTCTCTATATTGTCAGTCTGTCAGTATGTAAACACCAAAATAAACAAGCATTCTGAGAGTACTACTAAAGCATTACTGTATGTCCCCTACCAAGCCCAACATATTTTCATACCTTCTAAGTTAAATATAGCCAAATTCCTATTATAAAGCTATACACAAAATTTCTGCTCAATATACATACACAGAACTTCACATACATTGTTTTCACTTCCTATTTATTGCATGAGTTTATTTTGTGCAAGAATATATACCATGAGACAGCGTAGCGGTCGAGTGATATGATCTTTCACAAAATAAACGAGTGTAATAAATAGGATGCGAAAACAACGTATGTGAAGTTTTGTATGTACATGTATTACATACATATACCTTCTTTTATTTTTGTTAAATCTATGATCAAAACTCCTTTTATGGATTTACTCAACGTTAAGAATCATACTCTGAAGCAGCCTTTTGTAATGTTTCAAATACGATGTGACGTCATTTGTAAATCATATATGACGTTAGTAAATAAAAGGTGCTAACTGCAGTAAAAAGAAAAAGGGAATTCCCAATTTAAAAGTTCCGGTCCATATCGCACATATGTGTGATACAAAATAAATTGATCACATGATTTCAAAATGTCTTTATTACTATAGTAAGATTGAACAGGTATGTAATAAATTAAGGTATTACAAAAAAAGTATCCGGGAAAATTATATGTGGAACAGACGGACAGGCAAATTGAGACAAAACCTACAGTCCCTTTCAGTTGGATTGGTATAGTAGAGTTGGGCGATTGAAATTTCAGGTTCGGTATCAGTATCGGTATTTTGGGGGTGATTATTTACCTTGGTACACTATTTGGTATTGATACAATACTGTTACCAATATCGGCCAGTATTTTCAGTATACTCGGCTTTAAATGCTTGCCTGAGTTAAGTCTCACCTACTAATTTCATCTAAATAAAATAAAATTCAGTATACAAGGCCCTCATCTCTCTTCTTTACAGGTATTTTGCGTTCGACAAATACAGTATATATTGTTAGTGCTTTACTAAATGGTGGATAAAAAATTTTAATACCAAAATTTCAGTATTTTCAAATTTGTTCGGTACGGTAAATTGGTATTGACATGATACCAATACCAAACAGTATTTACGGTATATTGCCAGCTATATGGTATAGGAACCATAAATAAATAAACAAAATTACAGTACTATAACATACCTCAAAGAAGATCTGGTTCTATTACAATTTAAAATTAAAAGACCAATGAGATTCTGCTAACATAGCTTGTGTTCACATGATTATTGTTACTACATATAAATTCAACTACAATGCATATTAATACATGTTACTTGTATTATTAAAAAAACACAACAAAAAACCCAAACACTTACAAAATAATATAAAATCTAAGTTGTACTTCAAACCAGTACTCAGAAAAACACTGAAAAAAAAGAGAATAACATTAAGTATCTAAACACTGCTACAAATTGTGAGCATATTTATCTGGTTATAATTACTACATTATTATTCCTAATTTTAAACACTTTTTATCCTCCAATATATTTACATCTTTGTCTAAAGACAAATTAATGTCAGAATATAAAATGAATGCTTGTCAAAAAAAAACAAAAAACATAAATCTTTAGTTCTGCAATAGTATTTGTTTCTTAAATCCAACTGTATCCATATTACTTCGTGTACATGTATACATACTGATTAGTTGACATTCAAAACATAAGCACTTTTATGGAAAATGGTTTGCATTAAAAAGCTGTAGGAAAACCATTTATTAAGAATGCTTTACAAAAAAGTAAAACTCACTAATTTCCAACAAACGGAATTTTGAATTTAACTGGCACCACCGACTTGTTAACCATTGCAATCATGTAGTTTTTGAAACGAAGAATTCTGTGGTATATATCTGTTAAATAAAACAAACAAGATAGTGTTCCTAAATATGTCATCAAATTACTATATATTGTCAAATAAAGGATATTCAATATCAAGTAAATGTGGTCTAGACAGATAAAATAGATATGCCATTTGCTTTATCTTGAATGTAACAATTTCAGACAAAGAAAATTGACAGCTACATATACCACCTTGATCCCATTTCTCAGATAGTTTTAAACTGTATTTATTACAAGCAATATGATTCATAACTTGTATGTAAAATGCTATCAATAAGATTCAATAATTTTTATGTGAAGTGACAGCAATAAGCTTCTTAATTTGTATGTAAAATGCTAGCAATAAGCTTCACGGCTTGTATGTAAAATGCTAGCAATAAGATTCTTGACTTATATATAAAATGCTAGCAATAAGCTTCTTGACTTGTGTTTAAAATACTAGCAAATAAGCGTTTTGACTTATTTGTAAAATGCTAACAATAAGCTTCTCGACTTACAGTAAAGTACACTTGTAACAAACATGCTTAAAATGAACTACTGCATAGAACGAACTGATCGTAAAGTCCCGTTTTATCTCCTAATACATTAATAACCAACTTGTACTAATATGTAAAACGAACTACTGCTATAATGAACTAACTACCATGGTCCCTTCCGGTCTGTTATAAGAGTACTTTACTGTATATGTAAAATGCTAGCAGTGAGCTTTAAGACTTTATAACAAATGCTCGTAATATGCTTTTATGTAAAGTGCTAGCAATAAGCTTCATGACTTGTATGCAAAATGCTAGCAATAAGCTTCATGACTTGTATGTAAAATGCTAGCAATAAGCTGTACTGTGAGCGTGTTACCTAATTCATTAAGCTCTTGTTTGTGAATACATAGATGCTGCTCCTTCTGCACCTCGAGAAGTCGACGCTGTACTTCGTGCCAGGTCATGTTAGGCAGGTCACTCTGTGATAGACAAACACACACAGGTCAATAAAACACATTTTACAGCACCATCTGTGAAACACCAGCGAAAGAAACAGATAATTTTTATGTAAAATGCTAGCAATAAGCTGTCAATTACATGTAACTGTTAAAAAAATAAAAACTATAAACTGAATATTTCATCTTGAAGACATAACAAATTTCTACACATCACAAGAACAAACAAACTATTTAATAAATTATGAATTGTGTAAAAAAAAAATATATATATATATATATATAGGGGCCTATATAGTTCAGTTATCTTGTTTATACATATATTGCACTTAAAACCTACCTAGGTAGATCTGTTCTATCAATTATTCAGTATGGGCGGAGCCTGTTTTAGACTTACATGTGTGTCACTATATACATTTTCACTATGCTCAAACATCTGCATTTATGAAAAACAGGCTTCATATCTTTTCACATACACAGTCCAGATAACCAAGACACTCAGAATGGCTTAGTGAACTTTACTATGATAGGAAATACTATGTATGCATAATAACAAAATTAAATACAACTTACAGCTGCTATTTTTAGAGCTGAGATAAAAAACGATCTTATTTCAAGATACTTGAAGGTCAGATAGATGACCTTGAGAAGTCGGAAAAACCAGAAAGCACTAGCTACAATCAGACACACAACCAGAGAGAAGTCGAACCTGAAAAGAAAGCGATCAACAAATAAATGAACACTTGTCACGTCACTCAACTTGTATCATTTACTTTGAAGTAAAAATTCCATTACATATTCTTTATATCTTTAGTTCTAATACAGTTACTGAGTACATGGAAATAAAGTTTGCTGTCATAGTAAACATAAGAAGACATACATATTGTCTTAAGAATTCAGGGTTTTAAAAACTATTTTTTGACTTGACATATGGAACATAATATAAAAGAGTGATGTCATGAATCTTGTATGGCACCATGCTACAAACAAACGTCCCTCGATAAAATATTTTTTACTGTCAATTGCTAACTCTTGTGACAACTGTAAATTATTTCACTTGGGACATAAACAGAATTTTTCTTTACTAACAATCCTTTCTGTCCAACTCAGACATAACAATAGCTTCCATTCCTGAATACGTAGCAAAGTACTATCTTGACATTGATGTTTCTCTCTACTGAAATAAGCTGTAACTTAGTAATACCAGTGAAATAAGCTGTTAATTAGTAATTACAGTTTGAGTATAAAGTCAAACTTGTGACATGGCTTTCAATGATCAGTTAATGGTAGTGTCACTTTATTGTAGACTTTTATTACAATAATTACGATTGACAGCAAAATGACGACACTCACCCCTGCACACATTGGTCTATAGGTAGAATGGCTTCTGGTATTGTCACTTTGTGGTAAGAATCATTCGAATAATGAACATTGGCAAACAGGACATTGTAGTTGACACATTTCATCAAGAAGGTGGAAAACACCACCACAAACACAAACTGACTGCAAAGAAAAACAACAATCAACAATTCATTAATATCTTTTACAGGAAACTAGCAATTTATATGTGTTTGACAAATGAAGAATAAAATGTAACATACGAGTAACATACAGGAACAGCCAAATTTCAACCAAATATTCTGTCTTGTTTCATTATCAGATTGAAACTTAAAATTTCTAGGAACAGGTTGCTCTGGGTTGTTGATTTATGAGACTGATCACAGGCGTAAGATGTGGCAAAAAGTGGGGGGGGGGGGGGGGGGGGGGGGGGGGGGTGGGGGGGGGGGGGGGGGGGGGGGGTGGGGGGGGTGGGGGGGGGGGGGGTGTGGGGTCACACACACACACACACATATATATAAAAACCATTGTTTCTGCCCGTGGATGCTTCCTATGCCAGTGCTTATTTTAGTAACATTATCTGTGGGTTTGAAAAGGTATTCAACTTATATACAAGCTGACACTACCAGACCTGTCAAACCTCCCGGATTCCGCGGGAGACTCCTGGTATTTGATCAAGTCTCCCGCGGGAAAAACATTTCTCCTGGGAAATTGTTATTTTCTAAGCATAAAAAAAATCCAAGCACTGGGGCTGTGTATTGACATTCAGTGTTGCCATATATAAAATTATTCAATTTAGTCCTAATAACACCTCTGACTTGTAAAATGTCTTCCCACTAGATTACATAATGCAAAGTTCTATGGATGTAAGTGCCAGAGTTGACAGCGACCACATGCATCAATACAAACAATGTCAAAATCACATGTCAAAGCAGGACAACAAAAAACCCCAAATAGCTGTATAAACAATACTTGTATCAGTTAGATTTGTAGGTTTGTGCAGTAAACTCTTGGTAACAAGAGTATACTTGAAGTGATTATTTTCATACAATTAATAAATTTTGTGTTGGACATAAAGTTACTCACGGAAATAGGTATAATTCTGGTATATTTCACATGATGTCAGTAATGAGCTTTTACCTATGATTAGTGGAAATACAATGTTTATTGCATGGTTATGATGATTGTAAATAAGTACCACACCACTGTACCTCATTATAGTAAAAACTGAATATTAATTTATGAGATTTTTATAAATTTGTGTTAGGTCTACTTTTCACAAACTACAAATAACGATGATGCAACCTGTAAGTGTAATAACGTAAATGTACTAATTAATGTTTAAATTTTTTGTTCGTGTTCTTAACATTTTTGGATAAAAGAGTTTTGTTTTTTTAAATGTATTAAATCACAATAATATTTAAACAAATATATATAAAATAAATTCTTTTTAAAACATTTTTTTTTTTTTTTTAATGCCAAGATCTAAGGTTTACAAGTATACATGACATTATGTAGTGTTCATGTAACTTATTGGAATACTTTTTAAAAACTTGTGTTAAATTGTGTACATTAAAAAAAATATCCTGCTTTAAATTTTGACAAAATCTCCTGTTTTTTCAACACACACATCCTGCTTTCTCTTGACTAAAGGTTGACAGGTCTGCACTACTTATAAGATAAATACAAATACCGGCATATTTCAACGTTCTATAGCTTTATTAAGTAAAATCATATTGTGTTGCCGATTCAGGGTTCACATTGCCCATAGCCAAATTAGCCAACAGCTAATTTTTATTTTAAAAAATGAAGTGGATACAATATTTAGCATTTGAGTAATAAAATTTTGTAATTGAATTAGCCATTTTGTAATATTTTCTAAAGAAATATTCTACATATTTGAAAATTGACTCAAACAAAATTATTCTTAATGTGAGCCCCGTGTTTACATATTAATGGCTGTGTTAGATTACATGGTTTGACTTACACTAGCTGAAGAACATCTTCGACCACCATGCACAGAAAGCCATGTCTTTGGTGATACTGGTAGATTCGGTTGAAGAACTCATCAAGGTTTTCAATGTGATTCCATCGAGCTGCGATTAAAAACAAACAATTAATTAGCACGGTTTACCTGTATGCTGAATTATGAAGAATTACAACTACAGTTATGGGTATTGCCAACATTTTTGTATTGCTATATATTGTGGTACAGGAATCTGAATTGGAAAGGGAGAAATGTTTTATTTAATGACACACTCGACACATTTTATTTACCATTATATGACATCAGACATATGGTTAAGAACCACACAGATATTGAGGGAGGAAACCCACTGTCGCCACTTCATGGTCTACTCTTTTCGATTAGCAGCAAGGGATCTTTTATATGCACCATCCCATAGACAGGATATTACATACCACGGCCTTTGATGTACCAGTTGTGGTGCATTGGCTGGAGTGAGAAATAGCCCAATGGACCCACCGACGGGGATCGATCCCAAACCGACCGCGCATTAAGCGAGCACTTTATGCGAAGACCAATTCTCAATAATTAGAATTTATAAAGTACTCTAATTTCATGTACATTTTATATAACTTAATCAAACGACATACCAGTTAATCAAGATTTAGTTTTATTTTGTAACAATAAAAAAACATGAGACGAAAACAACTTGACACAAATCTCGTGTACATATGTTTATCATCCATTAAAGGCTTTTGTAGATATCGCTGGCACAATAAATTGCAATATCTCCGCAGGATATATTGCTTCTTATAATTTTGATTGGTCAAATTTTAATCACAAGACAATGTTTTGTTACGTCACTGTTTGTTTCAGTGCTAAACCTACCATTATTGATGTCACGCCACTGTCGTTTGCTAGTAAACGAATCTACTGACATTCAACCCACATTACTGACATTGTTTACAACTGTTGCAAATGAAAAGAATGATAATGGATGATAAAAAGAATACCTCCCTCGTGTCTTGTGATATCATAATTTATCAGCACTCGTTGATAAAAGTATAAAATCCTTGGCAAGCCTTGGATTTCATACTTTTATCAACTTGTGCTGATATATTATGATATCACAAGACACTCAGGGAGTATCCTCTATTTACCAATTTCTTTCCATAGAAAAATCTTTTAGCTACTGTGGACATGACCAACCTTTACTACTCTCAGGAACAACGTGAATCATCACATTTTGCTCGTTAATTGTGAGATCATTGTCGTCAGTGTCGTCTTCATCGTACGAGCTGACAGCCTGGTAGGGCGTGGAGTAGCTGGCCATAACACACCGGGATCAGGATTCAACTCATAATGCTGAAAGATAAATTCAGTTATTTCCTCCATCAGTACACCATGACAATAATAATATAAATGTCACAATTTTATATCATACATGTATCTAGGCTTCTAGATTATGGTAGCCCTACTCCCATGGCTTGTGATATTCAATTTTGGGCTAGTAAATATGTACTATTGTCATGCCCGATGGCTAGTGAAATGCTGCATTTAAGTATATTTTGTAAATATGGATATCCTGCCGCAACCCCCATCCCCCAATCTTAAGTGTTTTTAAGCTCTATCTCCCTCTTTAGGTGACATTATTAAGTACTAGTAGTAAAACTGTATTAACTTAAAGTAAAGTAGTGCTAGTGAAATTATAATTCTGGCTAGTAAATATTAAAAATCACTGATCTCATAGCCAGTGAATTTTATAAAAATTCTAGAAGCCCTTTGCACACTTATACACACACACACACACACACATATATATATATATATATATATATATATATATATATATGAATGATACACACACACACACACTCAAATGTACAAACGTGTGTGGGTGTGTATGTGTACACATGTATTTGCAAATACACACGTGCAGTGCTCACACTGGAAAGAATTTTAGTTCAGCCAATTTCAGATATATAGAGTAACTCCTTGAAAATTATTAAAATGTGGTTAATTTAAGGAATATTTTATTAGCCAGACTAAATGTTGTAGCCACTTAAAAATTTGCAAAATTGGCTGATTTGGCAATGGACAGAGTGAGCCCTGCACATGAGTAATTTATGTTTATTAAACTTTAAAATATTATTGAATTTATAACCATGTTTATTACCACTCTATTACTTGACTTAAATCATGTTTTTGTAAACTGTGTGTCATTTGTAGTCATGACTCATCATCTTGTAACAACAAGTGAAGAGTGTGTTATTTAACGACACCACTAGAGCACATTGATTTTTTATCTTATCATCGGCTATTGGATGTCAAACATATGGTCATTCTGACCGATGGCCTAACCATGACGCCACCGAGGCCGGTCTCTTGTAACAACAAATTTAATCATAAACTTGTTGTAACAACAAATTTAATACTAAATTTTAAAGTTCACTGACATAGACTTAGGTAATATTTGACCGTGCAGATTGAACCTTTCAAGATAACACTGAAAACATGTCATAAGTTGTCAATTTTGATAAAAAGGTCTACCTATATTACATATAAAGTGTCATACCTTTAGTGTATAACTACAACCGTGTATGATGTATCGGTGCACTTGGTATTTTGCTCAAGTATGCTTAGGAAGTTGTCATGTTGTTGGTGTTTTTAACGAATTAAAGTTCAAATCCATTTTCAGTATTTAATCAAGTATCAACATATTTATTGTTAAGTATACAATTAATTTATTTTTTTAATACAATTATCAATAATTGTATATAATTTCAAAATAAATCATTCACCTGCTTTCATGTATATAAATGCAAAGTAGGTCAGCCTTATTGATATTAAGAATGTTAAAACCAATCTAAAAACACCTTTCCCGCATTTTAAAAATTACAGTAATTTTAACTGAAATGCAAACAAAACAAAAGTTTTACACCTCAATTGACAGTCATTACAGTTCACAAATGTCACATTGTTACCAAAAAAATTTATAATAATAATAAAAGTGAGATAAGATCCACGTGTGTGCACAATCTACCAAGAAAAAAAAATCTATGTAGGCATTTTAGCCATGCATGGCAATCAACATGTATGCATCTGCAGTACTGTGCCACTCAAGAAAACGATTCCAAAACTGATCATGAGATGGGTCGTGTTAGCTCGAGTACTCGGACTGTAAGAGGGCTAGATGGACATTTGGACATAAATATGCTCTCATTACAGTCAGAGACCAACCTATGTCGCCATAATTACAAAGCTCGGCGACCTATTTCGAGACGTAGATCACGTGATCGCCCACTGGGCGATTCCGCCTAGTAGACGGAATGGCTGAGTGGGCGATCATGTGACGCAACGTCACGATATAGGTCGGTGAACTTAGAATTCTGCTGTCCGGAATTTGCCGAAGCTTAGCTGAATGTGGGTGCTGTCAGGTTTCTTTCTGTAGTGTGTATATTAGTGATTAATATGTGGATTTTTCAAAATCAATTAACTCGAAAATGATCGATGTAAAAGTATTTAACGTCAAACATAGGATTGGTATGGTATTAGAGCGGGAATCTTTGCCAACTTTTTGGTTGTCAGGAATTGCCAAAAAAATACATAGGTTGGTCTATGACTGTAATGAGAGTGTATTTATGTCCAAATGTCCGTCTAGCTCTCTTACAGTCAGAGTACTCGGGCTAGGGTCATGTGTGATCGTTAATTTTCATAGTAATATTTTTTAACAAGACAAAACAAAAAAGTAGCCTACTAAAATAATCGTGGGACAATAGTGTAGCATTTATGGGCTTCAAAGTGAGGTCACAGGCAGTTTATAAATAGTGAGGTCACCGATCTACTGCGCCAAATCACTGGACATGAAAATCGTTTTGGATACAAGGTTGTGTGTCTACATTTATGGAACATTTTAAAATGTTTATTTACTACAGACTTAAAACAATTTGTAGCGTATCTCAGATCATGCACGGCTTCATTGGTGAGAGACACATTTTATTAAGTATTTCACAAGTGTTCACATAGTAAATGGTCTTTGAATGCTTAGTGAATGCTTAGTAAAGGCTTAGGTGCGCCGATACACTCTTATCAAAATGAAGCTTACAGTGTGTGACATAAGCAACTGATATGAATACATGCATAACTAAATACCTCCATAATGCTATTTAATCCTTGATTCGGGGTGCAAGGTCACAAATACTTTACTTCTATAAATGTCAACAATGATTATGCAATTTTAGAGCAACAAAAAATTAACAATGAACAACTGAAACAGATTTGTTTTGGGTGTAAAATCAATCAATAACTTAAATAAGTAAATAAACATTTAAATGATATATCCGTACCTGTCAGTTAACATATACCGCCCAACTATACTTATTCAAAGGTACTTGGGGATTACCCAATATTCATAAAGCGAAACTTTCTTCGTCTTAGTTTATTTCTCAGAATCAAAACAAAAGTCCCGGAAGTGTTGTCGCTTGACAATAAAATTTATAAATATTAACTCTATAAAAGATATAAATTAATTCTGTATTGAAAGTAATAAATTTAAGGTCCTCTTTTTATTAGTTAATTTGATTTATTAAATACAGTTTACAAATAATTACAAATACCATTTAAAAATTGTTAAGTACCGCAATCTTCCTGTGTGTATTATCTACCATTAAATAAAAATGTATTGCTGATTTATAAATGATGTATTTCGCTCTGCTTCGATTTTTCTATATTTTCATATTTACATTTTATTATTATTATTATTATTATTTATAAATCCATTCCAAACTTCTACGGGAATTTAAAATGCATGCCTTTGTACAGATATAAATATAGTTTTTAATAAATAGAAATCTATTTTTTTAACATTAGTGTTCGATCAGTTTGCTTTATGTCTGTAATAGAAACGTACACAATCTTTTCCCGTCAATATATTTCAGTTCAAGATTTCCTTCATAAAATTTGCAAAACATTCGTAAATTTAGAATAGTCGTATGTGGTAAACGGCGTTATTTGAACGATCTTCAATGCAGTACTATAACATCCGGTAAAAAAAAGCCCCCTCTGTTGGGAGTTTTATTATAGAGTTTGAAAGAATTTGTTTTGTTGCATTATGAATCCATTAGGAACACAGCAGGTAATCAAATGCATAACCAGTAATACCCCTATTGGTTTTAGTTTTGTAATTGACTTTAAAAACGCATACAACTTATCCACAAAAGAAGCAAGCAATTCGTCCCGTCAATTCGTCCCGATACAAATCGTCCACTGATGCCAAAAATTACAACATCAACGACCAATAAAACAACAACAAAAGTATAACATTCAGAACTGCCACTTGGAAGGCAACTTATGCATCAGAAAACATGCATTGCACATAAGTAGTGACATCAGTGAAATGTTAAAAATGTGTGTACCAAGTATTAAATAAAACCATTTATGATTTTGGGAAAGAGTTCCGTATTTCACTCAGGGGTTTCCCCAGGGCCGTTAGGTGTAGCGGCCCAACATGCCTTGGTCCGTAAAGTAAGCGCTTTGACAGCGTGGAAGCGCCTTAAAACAATTGCCGCTATGCCTTGATTTGAAGTACACTGGTGGCACCTAAGTCTGCGCACCTAAGCATTTGTGTTATATTTTTAAGTCAAAATCTTTCTTTAAAAATATTTGTTTCACCGCCACAGTACAATGGAACAATAAACGTGTTACTATTGAAATTTTATTTTATTTTTAATGTTTTTAAACTCAAGTAATGAGCGCATTTTTAGTGGGACCTCCCTGCATTTACTGGCCTGCATGACGGCACATTAGCCTGCGCAGCAAACATTAAAACATCCACTTCTGTCGCTGATGTTTACAGAAATAGCAAACAAATAATGAATCCAACTTTTTGTAAGTTCTAAACAACAAACACTTCCTGTTATAGTCTGTTTCAGAAACATTTAGATTATGCAAATGAGATAAATATAAAGGGTGTTCCATGCTCCTTAGTTTGGAGAACACAAAATGACAACATAAAAAAAGCCAATGTCAAAAATTTTGATCATTATTCAACAAAAGTTGTCTGTTATTAACTGTAAATGAGCACAAATAGTGTTCGTTAGGCATATAGGATATCCAATCAATGATAATTTTGAAATAGACTATAGCTAAAATAGGCCATGTTGTAAGTGCAGAATCAAAATCTGTGTGCAGCCATTTTGCATTGTGTCACTCGGAGGGAAATTCAAAGTATGCTTGGATGTTTACGTTAACAGAAAAAATTAAACATTCATTTCATTTATGGATTCATAAATTACAATACGGTATGTATTGAAGCTTTTCTGTAAACTTGTGTACGTTGATATACAAGGTTGATCAATACAGCGTCGACAGACACGTGGTGACAGGTGCTACAAAAACACGTTGTGGAGGCTGACAAAAATATACTTTTAGTGCATTAATTCAGAGGTTTTTTTTTCAATCAAATTGTTATCTACCAGTTTTATACATATATTCACAATCAAGATGTGTTGTTTTAACAACAGTTTTATGAATTAAGTTAATTTTGTTTGTTTTCAAACATACCCCAACATTTATTTCAAGACGTAATGTAACGTAATTAATGTGTGCAGACTTTTGTGCCGTGCAGACTAAGGTGACATGAGTGTACTTTAGAAAAACAATCATCACAAGTACGTGCGTGGCAGTCGACTACCTCTTGCAAAAAACTGTGTACCAGTATACCAAGCACACATAATCACTATGACAGGTAAAACACTTCCTAACTACTAACAATGGACCAGTCGTCTGCTCACAATTGGTGTTTGGTAATTTTACCACATCTACTGGGATCGCTAATCTGTCAGGAAGGCGCTTACGCGTCACAGGATTCCCGTGCCGAGCAATCAAGCTTCAAGGCCGATCAAAGAAGATGCCCATTGACAGAATCAGCTGTACTATTTAACTCAATAAACAATTGGTGAAGCACTTTTTAATAGTACAGTTAAGTTGGCAATCAGTAATTTCTATCCTAACACCCTCTTCCTAAAACACATACTGAAAATATCCAGGGCTCGCGTTGTCAGTACCCAATTTAGCCATCGGCTAATTAAAAAATATTTGTACATAAAAATAGCTAATAAAATTTGCAAGTGGCTAAAATTTTGGTGGCTGGAAAAAATGTCACAGGAAAAAATGTCACAGAAAAAAAGTCACAATTTAGTATAGGAAAAAAAGTCATAATTTTTATATAACAAAATGTATGGGTTTGTTGAGTATTGAATGTGGCATCGTACTCATAGTATGCATTGGGTAATTGTTAAGTAGGTCAATTAGACTCCACCTGTGCCGCGTCCGCTTGGAAGATCTGGGTGATCTGCCCGTCGAGTTCATGCAGACAGTTGGCCCAAACCCCGAGGAGTTTCTAATCTACGATAATGGCCCAAATATAAATAACCGCCTCTTCGTGTTTGCTACCAAGGAAGGCCTAAAACATCTTGCTGCTGCCAACAACCTCTACATGGATGGTAACTTCTCCATGGCTCCAAAAGTCTTCAAGCAACTGTACATCATCCGTGTGCCCTTCGGTGATACAGCTATTACTACTATTTACGCTCTCCTTCCTAACAAGACCCGAGCCACTTACGAGGAACTATTTCAGGCTGTAGTGGACAAGTGTGCAGAATCAGACTTGGGCTTGGGTCCACACTACATGGCCGATGCTGACTTTCGCCTGTTCTGTGGTATGATGGATGCTCTTGCCTTTTTGCCATTAGATGAAGTTGAGGAGGGTATGGAACACCTAAAAGCTGTCATGCCGCAAGATCCACCTGAAGTCGAGGACTTACTTACGTACTTTGATCGTACATACGTCAATGATTCTTTCCGACAGATTCAGCAGCCAACAGACAGGCCCGGTGCTGAGCTCAGGTTGCGCCGTGATCCACCAATGTTTGCTCCTGTCCTGTGGAACGTTCATGATGCCACCATGAACAATAATCCGCGTACAAACAACTTGTGCGAAGGTTGGAACAACATGTTCTTCAACCTTGTAGGCTACTACCACCCATCAATCTGGTGAGTTATCGAATGGTTTCAACGTGAGCAGGCTACAGTGGGCACCATCATCCAACAGGATGCTGTTGGTAACCCACCTTGACGCCAGGTTTGTCGACGCTACGTCCAACTGCAAGAGCGTCTTCGCAACTTGTGTGTTGATCGCCTTGAGGACCGCAAGAATGTGGCAGAATTTCTTCATGGTATTGAGTGGAACATCCGCCTAAACCACCAACATTAAAATCACAGAACATTTTTAAAAAATCTCTTAATTAAAAATTGTGACTTTTTTTCCTGTGGTTTTTTTTCTGTGACTTTTTTTCCTGTGACTTTGTTTTCTAGATTCAAAATTTTGGCTGGGCCATTTTCTATCTTCTGATGTGAACAAATGGTTACATAATCTATTCGACACCTCAAACATAATAATACAAAATATTCAATTAGCATAATAGCGATCTCGTGACCGGTAACGAGAAACAGTGTTATCCAGAATACAGCGTATGCCTTATGATGTTTGCTAATTTTAATAATCAAGGTTATTAATTTTAACGGCATGCATTCGACATGTATGACAGCAATGTGACAGTGATTCACTGTCTGGAAGATATGTAACTTGCTATTTTAATTTTGTAAAGTCTTTGAACCAAAGTAATAAAAAAACCTGACAATGCATGTCAATTTGAATACACATGCCAGTTCAGGGCCGAAAGACATGTCGACTATCCAAAGGGCTGAGTTCAGCCAGACCGAGCGAAAACAAAACGTTCACTACACTGGTTTGTGCACTTCACGTTAAACCAAATGGACACGATGGACACCAATCAAATAGTTTGCGAACGTTAAGAAGAACGTTCGTTGGCTGAACTGAGGAAAGCTCTCGGCGTAATATACATCACGCTTCAGAGTCAGCTGACACCCACGTGTCAAGAGACATCGTTGCGGACATTAAACAATACAATTACACAGAAGTAAATCTTGATGTAAATTTGTAGAAAAACAATAGTTGTTTGCATCAATGAATACCTAACTGCAGTTTCGGTTATTTCCTTTGTCTTTGTTAATTTTGTACCTATGGTCATGAGCATGCATGCAGATCGCGATCGCGGGAAATGAACATACATTATTTATACAAATTGCTGTTACATGTACACTGATTTAGTTCACAATAATCATATTTGTTAGATAATGCTAGATTATATTTGTAAAACTGAGGTGACATTTATTTTATTTTATTTTATTAACAGGTTTTTTTAATTTATTTTTTTATTATTATTTTTTTTAATATTATAAATTGAATATACTGTGAAGTCAGCATTCTTAGCTTAGATATTTTACAAGCAGAGATCACAACAAGCATTTAACACGATACTGAAATCAACAGCACAACATGGCGCAAATTATGAAATTGTTGGGGTAGGGAATTGATGGGTTATTTAAAAAAAAAAAAGTTTTAACTCTTCCCCCCCCCCCCCCCCCCCCCCCAAAAAAAAAAAAACAACCAAAAAATAACAACAAACAAACCCAACATGATTTGATGGATTGAAGGCAAACACGTAACTGTTTTCAACCCACTACCCCACTTCTTTTGGCTTGATTTTTGTGTTATAATGATGCTAAATATGAATACGTAAGCTCCTTAAAAAAATCCCGGGGAAAGGCCTGTCACTCACATTTGCCTGATTTGGGGTATTGAATTAGTGTTATCAACTGGACATGGCATTAAGCACTACAAATAATGTACCTCAATGAATCCATTCAACTGATTGGGTTTTCCTCGTTCCAATCGGTGCACCACAACTGGTCAAAGGCTGTGGTATGTGTTTACTGTCTGTGGGAAAGTGCATCTAAAAGATCCCTTGCTGTATGAGGAAAAATGTAACAGGTTTCCTCAATGACTGTGTCAGAATTACCAAATGTTTGACATCCAATAGCTGATGATTAATTAATCAGTGTGTTCTAGTAGACAATAGTGTCATTAAAGAAAACAAAATTAGGTAGTGCTATGGTCTGGATTCGAACTCTAAACTATCAGTATTGTAATCGACCACTTCGACCACTTGGACATGCTGTGGATGATCAAGTAACAATGCATTTTAATATTAATTATAAAGCTCTGTTTTCAGCTAGTGACATGTTACACTGTTTTATTTGCAAAATAAAGCAAAACCAACTGCAGACAGCAGGCCCTAATCTAGCCAGTGAAATGAAAATGTCCATCGCCAAAAGTCAGCTCAAGTCATAGAGTTATTAGCAGTAGTGAGAAGTCGAAATCGCTGTAATATTTTGTACTTAAAATGATTGCAAAAACAAAATCGCACAACAGACATCATGACCCCGATTTGTTTAATGTCATAGCTCATTTGACACCTTGTAGGTCCGTTTGCAGTGACCAGTCGATTCTCGGCCCCATTCATTTCAGTAATGCCAGAAAATAATTACATGTATTAGTACTTTCATTTTAACATAATGACACATTATTAACTACTTAATAATATAACATTTTTAATGATATTTAACAAAATGTTCCCAGTATTTCAGGAACAAACGGTATTTTGTTGATAATAGTCATAATCAGTTTAAAAATTAATGAGCAACTACCGTTTACTAGTTTAAAAGGTAGGGCTTTACTTTGGCACTGTCACATATAAAGAACACTTAAAATACTCATGAGTCATCATAAAAAATTATGAGTTAGGGTTAGTGACAGTGCCAAAGGAAAGTCCTTCCGTTTAAAATAGTGTGGCAATCGGGATGCAATTTGCTGAACAAAATTGTATTTTAATTTTTATTGATTTGTGTGTGCATTTTTTTAGCAACCTCGTTTGCTGACACCACAGCAGGCAGCCGCTGTTCCAGGACCGGTACCTCAAGTTGACCGGGAGCGCATCTACCAATGGATTAACGAGCTCACAAGTCCAGACACCCGCGAAAATGCTCTTCTCGAACTCAGGTTTGATCAATCTCTGTGTTTTCATTTGTTCTGTCAGTAGTTCATCTTGTTTGATGTTGGTATTAAATTGTGATTTTTCAGGTTTTTTTAATTAAAAAAAGAGAAGAAAAACACCTTGATTTCAGCTTCGTTTTTTGGGGGCATCAGTTATGTTTTGACACAATAGACTGAATTTGATCTGAAATGCCGAAAATTATACCTTTTGCCTCAATTAATTTTCAGCTTTTTAAAGAGCATTATACCGTTCATTTTTGAATGATTATCACGTCTGGTACACGTATGTACTGATTCATACATGTACATATTATGATGAAAATATTAATATATTGTCATTTATTAATGTCTGTTTTATATACTTAAATGTATATAAAAACAATTTGTCACTAAATCGTGAAATTATTTCAGAGTGGGAGATTTCACTTTTACCCTTTAGTATATATGTTATCAACATTTGTGGACCATGAAGTGGAGATTTTCCATGTGTGTTTATTTGTTTTCCAGTAAGAAGCGAGAAGTCGTCCCAGACCTGGCCCCAATGTTGTGGCACTCGTTTGGAACGATTGCAGCGCTCCTACAGGAGATCGTCAACATCTACCCAGCCATCAACCCTCCCAACCTCACTGTAAGCTGGATGAAATATTCTTAGTCTTTGATATGTACTGTCCAGTCAAATGAAAGTGCAATACAAGGTTTAAGCTGGACCCAAAATATTATTCCTTTTATCAGTTTAAAGTTTGTTGTTTTGTTTAACAATCTTTTATATGCACGTCCAACAGACAGAGTAGCACATATCACAACCTTTCATATAGCAGTCGTGGGGCACTGGCTGAAATGAGAAATAGCCCAATGGGCCCACTGATGGAGATTGATCCCAAATCGACCATACATTACCACTGGGCTATGTACCGCCCCCTCCTATTATTAATGGCATAGCATGATCTGGGCCTGGAGGTGTTTGAATAGAAACCTAGCAGACTGTGTAATGTTTATTACACTGTAAAAAAAAAAAAAGATATCCCCAGCATGGGTGTGCGTGTATTGTCAGGTCTCCCAACCCTCCCCAGTCTACACCCTGGATTATATTAGCAATTTGGCAAAATGTGGTAAAAATAAAAATCTTTAACTAAATTCAAATTAATAGCAAAATTAAACCACTTTAAAGAAATATCACATTTCAAAGTAAACAGAAAAACCATCATATTTCAAAGGAAACAGAAAAACATCACAAACATCTAAAAGTGGAAAATAACAAACATCAAACATTATAAAGTAAATATGCATGTTGACCACACCACAACTGATAATATATCACTTTAATATGAATGGTGGAATAAACAGTGCCGTATGAATTGCAAGGTGTTGTCATTTGCCAAAAATTAATTAAAGTTGAATTTGGCAAATTCATTTTTGTATTAATTTTCCAAACATTTGTAGATCTAACGCCATTTTTGAGGGTTCACTCTTTACTTTTTCTGCTATTCGCTGGTTCACACATTAACTGTTGATTCACACCCCCCAATTAAAACAATGTCTACCCCGAATAAATGGGTGAACCAGCCAAGCTATATTCAGAACACATCAGAGATGTTGCCAAATATATATGTTTTCTCTGTTTACTTTAAAATGTTTTGTTTTTTTACTGTTTACTTTGAAATATGTTTTCTCTGTTTACTTTGAAATGGGTTTTTTTTCTCTGTTTCTTTGAAATAATGTTTTCTCTGTTTACTTTGAATATGATGTTTTCTCTGGGTTTTTTGAGATATGATGTTTTCTCTGTTTACTTTGAAATATGATGTTTTCTCTGTTTACTTTGAGATGTTTTTTTTCTTTCTCTGCAGGCGTCCCAGTCTAACCGAGTGTGTAACGCATTGGCTCTATTACAGTGTGTCGCGTCTCATCCAGAAACAAGATCTGCCTTTTTACAAGGTTTAACAAGACATTTCAATAACACACATATTCTTTCACTTTGTCAGGCATTTTATGCGGAAAGTAATATTAATGTGAGGGGTAGGATGGAGCCAGGTGGTAGAGTGCTCACCAGATGTGGTAGATTTTTTAATTATGTTTTTGGCAAAGTAATAAAGTTAAAGTTTGTTTGTTTAATGACACCAGTGGTGCAATGACTGGATTGAGAAATAGCCCAATAAGACCACCAACGGGTATTGATCCCATACTGAAGGCGAATCAAGCGAGCGCTTTACCTCTGGGCTACGTCCCGCCCCTTGGCAAATTAATAATCAAATACATTCACCAAATTCATCTTAGTTTGCATTTGTTGAACAACAGCTTAAAGCCTGCAAATAGGCCAGGAGCATTAGCCAAAATATAACAAGCACCTGGAAAAAAGTCAAGAGGTGTTATTACTAGTATCTTGTGTCTGTAACGACGTCTCATGGTAGTTTTGTTCCAACACAATGACTGTTTTTTGTTTTGCAGCTCATATCCCTCTGTTCCTGTACCCGTTCCTACACACTGTGAGCAAAACGCGGCCCTTTGAATACCTCCGCTTAACTAGTCTGGGTGTAATTGGTGCTCTAGTCAAAGTAAGTATTAAAATGTGACCTGGGCGAAGGACATCCTAAAAAGTAATGGAATTTGCAAATGTATGTTCTGCCATCTGTTTCACATAACCATCTGATTAGTTTTAATACTATTTTGCACTTTGCATTTCCTTTGTTGCATAAAGGTCTTTGTGTGAACAATCCAGTGCTATAATATATTTTCCAGGGTTTATTTATGTACACTAACTATGTCATCCACCAAATTCTATAGCTTTTAAAAGGTTTTTCATGACATTTTCGAAGATTTTTCTGTGATAATTGAAAAAAAAATTCAGCTAGGTTTCATTTTCCTTGATTTGTCAAAATCTAACTAAAAATTCCATAACTTTCCAGGTCTGAACAATTTGAATTGTGATTTCAAGCTAACAGACGTTTGAAAAAAGAGAGATTCTGATTTAATATCATGATAGTTTACACTATGTGGATTGTGTTTGTTTGTTTTTTGTTTGTAGCCGAGTCGTTTGTCACTTTATACAGTTACTATAGTTAATTGATTGTATGATAACAGCTAATTATTAGTTTTATGGCGATTTACCAATTTTTGACAGAGTTATGGCCCTTGAACTTAGGAAGTACAAAAAAAACAAATGTTTTCCAGATTAATTTTTGGCAATGCCTCAAGATATTGAGTTGAAATTTTGTGTATAGCTTTATCACATTCTGTTACTGATCAAGTTTGACTTTCATGGTGATTTACCCATTTTTTGACAGAGTTATGGACTTTGAACTTAAGAAATATGAAAAGTTGTTCCTGATTATTTGGGGGGGGGGGGGGGGGGGGGGGGGGCAATGCCTCAACATATTGAATTAACATTTACCCAATTTTCTCAGTTGTGACCCTTGAATTTAGGAGAATTTGTTGGGCCTGGTGAGGGACATGTATTGCTTTAGCAGTACTCTCAGAATGCTTGTTTAGACTACAAATTGCATTGTTAGGCCTACTTTATTTGCCATAAAGTACTTTCTTTTTATATGTTATGTTGGTATTTGAAGTCAAGAAATATAAAGTTTGTATAAAGTACTATTTTTTAATTGCAGACTGATGAACAAGAGGTAATAAACTTCCTGCTCAACACCGAAATCATTCCTCTCTGTCTGCGCATTATGGAGTCCGGCAGTGAACTTTCAAAAACAGTGAGATTTTCTTGTTTTCTCATGGCAGATGTCGGTATTTCAACTTTGGTTTGTTGTTGGGTTTTTTACTGTTATCCAGTATGTATTGCTTCAGATTTATATCTTTTGTTTCCTTTCTGCAGTGTTGCCACTATAAAACATGCAAATTAAAAAAAAAAACTTATAAGATTTGTATTTGTGATTTTAATGCTATAATTTAATAAATATAATAGAAATTTCATCATCTGAGTAATTAATTCTCATATATGAGATTTATGTTGTGATAAGAATAATTGTCTATGAGAAGTAGACTCAAGGGTAGAATATTTGTTAGACGTAATTTCTTTATTCATGTTTTAATATATCCACTTGAAGATCACTTTGCTGTAGTTCACTTCTCTAGGAAGTAATTTTCATTAAATCATCTAAAAATAATTAAAAGATTAGTATTCAGTTCGATAACTCTTAATTCAAGTTTTCTTTTCTTGTCGTAGGTTGCCACATTTATTTTACAAAAAATACTCCTAGACGAGACGGGACTTGCCTACATCTGTCAAACGTATGAACGGTTTTCACATGTCGCAATGATTCTCGTAAGTATTTAGTAAATAACAAGTGTATCACCTAACCATATTTATACTCAAATGCATTTCCTTGTCCCACACACATTTGTCAGGGACACTATTAACAGACGGTAGGCAGTGAAAATCATTTTATTTAACAGATATATACTGGACTAGAATTAAAAAGAATAAATATTTTCTGCCATGATGTTAATATTTGTACCATTTAATGTACATGTTAGTAACTCTGTCACAGGTTTGAAAGCTTGTTCCTGATTTGTTGGTTGTCTTTCTCAGGCTTCTGTATCAACTTAGTTACGTTTCATGATGTTTAAAGCATCTGGTAAAAGCTGGCTATAATTTCATTTTCACCTTCTGTTTCTATTCGTGATATCACTGTTTCTGCTATAATGCAATTCAGGGCTAGCTCTGGATCAGCAGAAAACTTTGCCAAATTATCTTCTAAACTTCAAAAATGGCAGAAGCCCAGTTATTTTCTAACAAAATATAATTTTTTTTTTATAAATACTCTATCCTGACCTCTGACCTTGGCATTTCTCCCCTTTTCGACGTTACAGTCCGAACATTCAATAGTCGAATGGCTATGAAATCTTCCAATGTACACCTTCCTAGTTCCGGTCACATGACCTCAACTTCCTTCTTTCTCCTTCGCTCTACGCAGTTCAGATGTGTTTGTGTTTGCTCCAGCTGTTTTCCAAAATTATTTTGCCAAATTAAAATAAAATTTGCCAATTGTTTTTTAAATTCGCCATTTGTGAATTTGGCGAGTGCCAGAGCTAGCCCTGCAGTTTGTTCTTCACTTGTATTAATGAACAGTTTGCCTCAACAGTTTGCCTCTCCACTTTCCTCTCATGTTTTGTTCAAATTCAGCAGATAATTTTGGGTAGGCTGGCATTTTTGTTCTGTTTTGTTTAGTGGAGTTTACTAAGAGAAAAACTGCTGAATTCAACCTATCATTTGTCATCAGGCCTGGTGCTTATAAAAGTCTAGACTCGAGACTCTAACAGACCTGTCAACCCTCCCAGATTCCGCGGGAGACTCCCGGTATTTGATCAAGTCTCCCGCGGGAAAAACATTTCTCCCGGGAAATCGTTATTTTCTAAGCATAATTTTTTTTTCAAGCTACCGTGGCTGTGTATTGACATTCAGCGTTGCCATATATAAAACTATCCAATTTAGTCCTAATAACACCTCTGACTCGTAAAATGTCTTCCCACTGGATTACATAACGCAAAGTTCTATGGCTGGAAGTGCCAGAGTAGACAGTGAATGCATGCATCAATATACACGATGTCAAAATCACATTAGCTGTATAAACAATACTTGTATCAATTAGATTTGTAGGTTTGTGCAGTAAAATGTTAGTAACAAGAGTACACTTCAAGGGATTATTTTCCTACAATTAATAAATCTTGTGTTTGACATAACGTTACTCACGGAAATAGGTATAATTCCAGTATATTTCATACGATGTCAGTGATGAGCATTTACTTATGATTAGTAGAAATGATTAGTGGAAATACAATGTTTATTGCATGGTTATAGTGATTTTAAATAAGTACAACGCCATTGTACCTTATTGTAGTAAAAACTGAATATTAATTTATAAGATTTAGGCCTATATAAATTTGTCTTGGGTCTACTTTTTACGAAACACAAATAACAATGATGCAACCTGTAAGTGTAATACCGTAAATGTACTAATTAATGTTTAAATTTGTTAGTGTTAAGATTTTTGATAAAAGAGTTATTTTTAAAAATATGTATTAAATTATAACAATATTTAAAAATAATTAAAACAAAATATATATATATATATATAAAAAAATGTAATTAATGTTTTTTTTGTGGGTTTTTTAATGTCAATAACTACGGTTGACAAGTATACATGACATTATGTAGTGTTCATATAACTTATTGTAGTACTTTTTAAAAAGTTGTGTTAAATCGTGTGCAGTTAAAAAATCTCCTGTTTTTTTACAAAATCTCCTGCTTTTTCAACACACACCTCCTGCTTTCTCTTGACTAAAGGTTGACAGGTCTGGACTCTAATAGAGTCTGAGACACTAATGTCATGACAACGCCATACAAATTGTATCCGTGTGACATCATTAGAGATTGACTCTGGACTCCAAAAGCTTTATAAGCATGGGCCCTGAATGCAAACTTTGTTCACACGACTCAGCAACAGGGCTCGAATTTCACATAGCTATGTGACAAATTGCAGCAAAGCTCTAGTCATACGATCAAATGGCCTAAAAATTAAATACAATCTCATGGTCAAACTGTCTATTCCTTATTTTGCATGTTAGTAATTGGTCATCATACTCAAGTGTAACTCGCACTTATTTTGAATCCATGGGTGAAATTTACCTTGTTGCGCTCAACCTTCTGGTTATAATGCCTTCTTCACCCCAAATCTTCATCAGTCTTGTCTAGGCCACATGGCCTTGTCCTCTTAGTTGCCAAATTTGAGGCCTGCAACAATTTTTAGACATTTTCACTGATAATCAAGCTCCTTGTTTTTTCTTAGATTCAGATTTCATCTACACTCTTCAATAGAAATACAAATGTAGAAGTCAGGTTGTTAACTCGTGAAGTGTATTAAAGCTAAACAAAAGTAATATGTAATACTCTGTGTGATCTTGGAGCGGGACGTAGCCCAGTGGTAAAGCGCTCGTTTGATGCATGGTCGGTTTGGATCGATCCTCGTCGGTGGGCTATTTCTCGTTTCAACCAGTGCACCACGACTGGTATACTAAATGCTGTGGTATGTGTTATCCTGTCTGTGGGATGGTGCATGTAAAAGATCCCTTGCTACGAATGGTAAACTGTAGCGGGTTTCCTCTCTAAGACTATATGTCAAGATTAACAAATGTTTGACATCCAATAGCCCATTATTAGTAAATCAATGTGCTCTAGTGGTGTCGTTAAACAAAACATTTCTTTTTCTGTGTGATCTTCTTTTTGTTTTTAACCAGGGTAAAATGGTGCTACATCTATCCAAAGAGCCGTCAGCGAGGCTACTTAAACACGTCGTACGGTGCTACCTCAGACTGTCGGATAATGCCAGGTAAGTCATTACACAAGTATTTCAGAACACCACAAAATTAACTTGCTATACTAAAAATATATACAGTTGATATTCTTTTAGTTGAATAAATGTGACTGAAAATTAATTTTATATAATTTAGTGGTCTAAAAGAAAAGAATATCATGGTAAACAGATTTTGTACGGCATCATGCATGTTTAGATGTTCTGTTATATGATAATTATTGTTATGTCATGTAGGCTCTATACTTAAAGCATTAACATAGTTGGCTCCAATGATACAGTGATTACGCCAATGGTTTCAAAGTCCCTGACCTCTATTTGGAGATACTACGAATACCAAGACTTGAAGAAGCTGCAGACCATGTGTAATTTAATAGATGAAAAGCTAATATAGCTGATCATATTTTACACTGTCTACCAACTAGGATCAGTGCCTGTAAGACATGTATTGGCTATGGATTCATATCTTAGTATTGGATCTACCCTAGAGATGAGCAGTGGAATTTAAGGTCAGTACACCAACTTCACATAATCATGGGATGGGTAAAAAATATTAAGTCCATCGAGGTCAGGCGATCCTTCATCCCTTCGCACCTCAGACAAGCATTCTGCCACTGAGCTACATACCAGTGCTACACGAAAAGAATTAATGTTACATATTAATTTGATATATAGAGGATACTTCCCAAGTGTCTTGTGATATCATAATTTTTCAGCATGAGTTGATAAAAGTATGATATCCGAGGCTTGCTGAAGATTTTTATACTTTTATCAACGAGTGCTGATAAATTACGATATCACAAGACACAAAGGGGGTATTATTTTTATCATCCTGTATCATTCTTTTCATTTGTGACAGTTGTAAACAGTGTCAGTAATGTGGGTTGAAAGTCACTATATTTGGCAGCGGTAGACTCGTTAAGTGGTGTGACATCATTAATGATAGGTTTAGCATTGAAACATACACAGTGATGTAACAAAAAGAAGTGATATCTTCTAGGAGAATATCGCAGGAGATATCACAATTTATAGTGCCAGTGATATCTCCTACCAAAGCCTTCAATGGATGATAAGCTGTATTACATGTGTGTTACAGACTTCACAGTTTTAGGGGAACTATCACTTTCACTTCCCATCATTCTCCAAAGTCTAGTTGAAGAAGAGTAATTTTTAGATCCCTATAGATAGTACTAAACCAAATAACTTCCGGCTGGGTAAAAGTTCGAGGTGCACCAACTTTTCATAGAGAAGTGAATACCACGAGTCCTGTGATTGGTTATAAATGTGAGTGTGTTGGTTGTAAAAAAAATTAGTTTCATCTGGGCTAAAAATGTATGCAATTTTATTTCATCTAGTACCACTTTGTCAAGTAGCCTTGTGCTTGGAACATGTATGGGGTACCTGTAAAAAAAAGTACTCAAATTTTGTGAAGAACTAGGGTAGTCATAGACGCTACCCGTTATCTCAGAAATGAGCAGCTTGACACCCACTTTTTTGTGATTCACTTTAAGGTTGAGGGGTGGTAGTATTTATATCCGTGGCGTTTATGTCGATTGATACGTTGCAGGTAGGAGTTTTAGCCACATATGTTACTATTGTCATCTATGGGATTTGATTTGGTAGTATACACCCTTTAACATGTGAATGTATATGCTATCAGTATGGTAATATCTTAAATGGCATCCCATAGTTCATAGAGCAATTAATCACTCCCCTCAGTTTTATTTCTGGCGAAGTCTGTGTATTAATGTGTCTTAACCATGCTGTGTGTATTGCACAGGGCTCGAGAAGCTCTCCGTCAGTGTCTGCCCGACCAGCTGAAGGACAGCACGTTTGCGGCGTGTCTCAAGGACGACAACTCGACTAAGCGCTGGCTCAGTCAGCTGCAGGTGAATCTGGAGGCTCCGAGTGTCCCCGACCCCCGGGGTATTCCCCCGCTACACCCGGGGCCACAATGACTGGAGGCCAACCCAGGCCTTCCGTTTCACTGACCTGGGATCACCGCGGAAACTGTGTCAAACAAAACACTGCCTGGAGTTGTTCACTACCCCGTACCAGCCTTTAGCTTAAGTTATATTTTATTGTTCTGTTGTTAATTTGTCAGTAGTAGTTGGCCCGTTTTGTAGGTTTGAATGATATAGAAAAAAATCAAGAAAATATAATTTCAAACTCTGTGAATAGATGACAGAGTTCACAGTGGGTGAGTAAGTATTAATGTTTTATTTATATCTTGATGGACGTTTTTACAAATTGCACATAAACAGAACATTTTTGTTATTTCCAAAACAGTTTTCTTCCATTTCTTGTTACAAACTGGAATTATTGACAAAAAACAAATGTACAGTGGAGGCTAATATGGGGTATACATTTCTTGGAGAATGTTTGCTGAAGCCAATAGCAGTAATTTTGAAGAAAAATTATGAACAGTAGTGGTTAATATGCAACAGACCATTTGGACAAGACTTGTATTTTTTTGTATTGAAGTTGTATGTATATTGTCAGTGGCTGTTGTGTAATGGGTGAGAAACTACTGATAGACAGTGGATTCAGTAGTTATTGGTAGCCTTCTAATCCAAATTGGTGTTTAAGCTTAAATTGCTTTTATTTGGTGGCATCGTTTGATAGCTGAAAATTTATTCATGATGTTTTGTACTTAAATTTTTGAACATTTATTGAAATTTAAAAGTTACTGCTATGCTTTATTAGCAAACTGATAGATCAAATTTGTCTGAGGTTTAATTTTTTTGTTTTTTTATATATTATGGTTTCAACATTAACAAAAAAAAAACATCAATCACTGAATAGTAAAACATTTATCTATTCATGATATGAATAGAGTCAAGTGTGGAGTGAACAATTATACTAAAAGTAAGAATAATAGAAAAAACTTTTTACGTTGTGAACTGTTCTTAAGTATGCATTTCGTTTCTTAGGCATTTTTTACACATTTTTTGTTTTTTAATGTGATGTCAATTAAAGCTGAAAACTAGATTTATGATAATGAAACATGTTTTATTGATCACACTTTTTTGTATTTGCTTGTTACATTATTTGGCATTTTTGACGAGTTTATGAAAAATGCTGCTGTCAATTATTCTGTTAAAAACCTCACTTTAACAGAAGAAACAATTGCTAGTGCAGCTATGGTTTTAGTCCAATATTGTCAATTGCACCGGAATTAAATTGACATTTTTTTTAGCTCAAGAGGCCTTTCGTGTTAACAGGAGATATTTTAAATGGCTTATCTTCAGAAAGTCTATGTGCTATAAAGGGCCTCACTTTGTATTAGTTACTTCCATGATTTTCAATGCAGGAAGTAAGGCGATTGTATTACATATATGTACAATCTTAAATTTTGATTCATTGCCAAATTTCAAATGAAATTATAGTCCGTTTGCATCAAAAGGGAACTGATGAATTGACATGTAATTCTATAATGGTTAAAATTCATATCAAATATATTATTTCATTTTAAACCCAAACCAACTTGCAATTGTTTTGGGGAAAATAAATGTTAGTAAAAATAAAAAGGTTTCACAACATAGTCACACATTGCATATGTACAATTTCTATTTTTGATACAAAGATGGAAACCTTTTTACCATGAATTTCCATGATTCTACACACAATTAGTTGTAATCCATGTAAAAAAAAAAAAAACGTGATTCATTTGCAACCCTAAATAGCTATTTGGCAGTAATGCTAATATGAATATATGTTCTTTTCCAGATTCAGGCATTTTCATTTAATTTGTGCAAAAATCTGCCTGTTTTTCCCCCACCTCCCCACGTTACAAAAATGGGGACCTATGGGTGAAGCACCCTCAGTTCTGCCTTTAATCACTGTGAACTGCATTATCGATTACTTTAGGTGAAACTGCATCATCAATTACTTTAGGTGAAACTGCAAATCTTGGCTGTTCTAGCAATTTGTCTTCACCTCTCAGTCTGTATTAGATGAGATTTGGTCTATATAATATTATGGGTTTACGTGTGTAAAACATGTTATGAGAGTTGATATGAGTTTAAACATTCATTATATGTTTTTATACGAGTTTCAGCATTTTGCAGTATGTAGTTATATGCCAATTCATCAGTTCCCTTTTGCTGCAAAAGATGTATATATATATATATATGTTATATATGTACATATTATTCATGCATTGTATATAGACATATGTTCAGGTTCTGTCTAGTTAATCTGAGTTACAAATCAAGCAATAAACTGAAAATTAATTTGTTTTCACGTTTTCTGTTGTTTATTTATGTAATACTTATGTTAAATATTGAAAAACTGGTGTCATAACATCAAAAACACTTTGCCATATTGGTATGTGACATATACTGTTGATATCTCAGACATCCCCCCCCCCCCCCCTGCAAAAAAACCCAAAAAACCGAAACAAAACAACCCCACAAACTCAACAGCAAACAAATAAAACAGTAAACAACCTCATAAATATGTAATATTAGTTATTCTGACACAAGTGTAGTACTCTGTCTCGGGTCGGGACGTAGCTTGATGCAGTCTGGTCTCTGGGATCGATCCCCGTCAGTGGGCCTGTTGGGCTATTTCTCATCTCAGCCAGTTCACCACAACTGGTATATCAAAGGCTGTGGTTTGTGCTATTCTGCGTGTGAGATGGTGCGTATAAAAGATATCTTGCTGCTAATGGAAAAATGTAGCGGGTTTCCACTCTAAGACTCAAAATTACCAAATGTTTGACATCCAATAGTCGATGATTAATAATCAATGTGCTCTAGTGGTGTCGTTAAACAAAACAAACAAGTTCTCTCGTTCTCTCTCTCTCTCCATCTCTCTCTCTCTCTCTCTCTCTCTCTCTCTCTCTCTCTCTCTCTCTCTCTCTCTCTCTCTCTCGTATGTATTGGCAGATAATTATAAATATACATTCTAAAAATGGTTCTGTTATTTGATGGTTTTACACACAAGCTCTGAACAGCAAAACAATAACAACATATCGCTTTAAAGAACACATTTTATTTACTAATATATAACAAATAATAACAAGACAGTATAAATACATTCCAATAATATCACAGATTCTAAAATCGTATTATACTGCCAAATTATGAAGACAACAGTAACGTTTTGTATAGTACTGTACTAACGAAAGACAATACAGCTACAAGTCGGGGTGGGGGTGGGGGGTGGAAGGAGAAGCATATGCGATTAAGAAACACATTTAACAATATCAAAGGAGAGAAACAAAATCGGTCGTAATTGTCATCACTGTCGCCTTTGCTGCCTAAGTTGTAGAATCAATTCGGGACCACACCTGTAAAACGCCGTCCTACAAAAAGTGTGATTTCCTGATACATTGTACGGTGATTTCCTAGAGGATGTCGAATATTGAGTACGTATTCGAAGAAGTAAGTTTGTATTCCAATGAAACATATCTAAATCATCACAGGAGATGTTAATCTTTATTACATCAGTTATATTGAAAACAATCGATTTATTTTGAATGTTAATCGGACTTAAAGGGTTTTGGTGGGGTGGGGGGGGTGGGGGTGTGGGTGTGTTAAAAAGAGGAAAAATATACGTTTGCATTTTAATTATGAAATAAATGCTAAATTTCACAAACCAATAACTGTGTAGTCGTTTAAAGTAGCCATTCACGTACCAATGGAACAAAGCTAAGAGTGATCAAAGGCTTGTATCCATGACACGTGCGCATTTTGATAATACCATTGCTAAATATCGGCACCGTCCCCTCTTTCGTATATATCTAAATACATCTTCTGAAGCTAATTTTTAACATATCATCCAGGATCGTACACTTTCGGTAGATAACAAACAACGTTCGAAAAAGGTCAAAGATGCATCAATTTGTCAGTGTCGAAATAAGCACGTGTTTCTGTTGAACATGCCACAGAGCGCCGCGTACTTGTCTGAGCGAAGAATAACCCCTGGGAAATGACAAATGTGCATGGTTACATCACTGTCAGAATACACGATCCAAGCACTAGTTGTTCTTTGTCACAGAACATGACCTCTCACATTATGACGTAAGGTTTTGTTGTTGATCAACGATCTCCTTACAGATTTATACCAAAATAACACCGGGATTTAAAAAAAAAAAAAAAAAATAATAATAATATCCGAATGTCACTTTTGTTTGTAATTTTATTTTATTTTATTTTAAAGTCGCTGATTCTAGTTTCAACCCGTAAAAATGGACACTACGTTTAATTAATCTACAAACCTATGATACATTTGAATAAAATCACAATAGAGTAAAACACGATTCTGTGACGTTAAAACGGGGAAATACCCCTAAAAATAGACGGAGCTCGTTTCCTTAACTGTTACTTCTCAGAGGTACGTGCGTTTTTAAAAATATGAAAGATGTATTTTGTGATATTAAAAATACCAGGATGACAAGAAACACTTTGGATGTATGAAAAACAATAATCTAAACAATAAAATCTACGTAATGTTCAATTTTAAGGATCAAAAACAGCTGTAACAATGGAAATTACGTCATAGTGCTTAAAAACTAGGGTCTGTCACTTTATTATTATTATTAGTAGTAGTAGTGTTTGTTTTTTGTTTTGTTTTGTTTTGTTTTTGGGGGAGGGGGATGGACAATTTCAGGGTTCATATTATCTGAGACCGTATGGTCGTTACATAAATGTAAACTTCTTATACACACTGGCGTAATCACGCGTGTCTGTGTGTGTGTGTGTGTGTGTGTGCGCGCGCGCGCGCGTGTCTCTGGTCATACGCATTTGTTTTTTCCTAGGTATTATTTTTTCAAATGTATGATTCGGTTATATTTACAAGTACGTATTTTCCGAGGCGACATCAAACTAATGTATTAACTGATAATCTGAAGATACACCAAATATAGCTTGACGTTTGGTATGCCAGTCGTTGAGCACTGGTAGGAATGAGAAAAACCGAGTTCATTGAGAGCGATCAATCATACACTCATTTCACTTTTGGTGAGCGCTACATAGATATACCACTGAGCAACACCCACTCCCACTCCAAAAAAACCCCACCCCCCCCCCCCAAAAAAAAAAACCCACACAAAAAAACAAACAAAAAAGAAACGCCCCTAAAAAAAACTAAACAAAAACTAAACCAAAAGCCCCCCAACAAATATGAACCCCTCTGCCCCCCAACATGAAACAAACAACAACAATAACAGCTGACAATACTTATAATATAAACGATCAGTATTGTATAGTGGGGATGCAGCGAGTTGCCAATGAACCTCCACTTCTGCCGTTGACTGCGTGGCTAATCCTAGCCAAACTCCTACTCATCTCCACCACCCATCGCTGATCTGGAATACGTGCAGGGCGACTGTTGACGCAGATTGGTGATGAAGTGCAATGGATTACGTCATCATGATTTTTACACTGAGAAACATCGTTACGGTACATCGTGTGTGCTCACAATATTAAATACAATACAAGACAAAATGAGTTTTACAGTTATTTTTTGCGGCTGTCTCACTGCAACCTGATACCGGGAACATACACTGCTGCGTTGATACGAAACTATGTGGTTGCTATCCATGGTTACCTGACCTTGATCCGATAGAACACAACATATTTGGAATACACCAATCGTGCAAGTGTTAGTATTCTGTGAATGTTATATCCAAACAACTACACAGTCCTGAATAACTTTGCAACATTGTATTTCATGTCTTACTGAATAAAAAAGTTTGTTTTGTTTAACGACACCACTAGAGCACATTGATTAATTAATCATCGACTGTTGGATGTCAAATATTTGGTAATTCTGACTCGTAGTCATCAGAGGAAACCCGCTACATTTTTTCTAATGCAACAAGGGATATTTTAAATGCACTTTCCCACAGACACGAAAACACATACCACCGCCTTTGTCCAGTTGTGCCCCTGCGCGTGCTGTAACCTCACCGTGGTGCAGGGGTGTAACATTCTCTTTGAGAATGGCCAATACAGCACAAATTGAAGTTTAGAGTAAAATTCGGTGTCCGTAAAATTCTGTGATATTTGTATTTGTATTTTTGGCACAGTTCTTTACACTGTTTTTGTTTAAACCTTGAATTTTTATATTGATGTTGATCATCGCTTTATTTATGTGCATTACCATAGTTTGACACCCAATAGCCGATGTATTTTTCGTGCTGGGGTGTCGTTAAACATTCATTCATTCATTCATTCATTCATTCATTGTCCAGTTGTGGTGCACTGATTTCTTACTGAATACAACATATGTTATCCAAACATTCCCTGATATATCAATATCTAGCTGAAAAGAGTACATATATATTTTATGTTTTGTGTGTGTGTGTGTGTACGTGGCTGCGTGCGTGTGTGTGTGAGTGTAGCTGTGTGCGTGTGTCTGTGCGTGAGTGTAGCTGTGTGTGCGTGGCTATGTGTGAGTGTAGCTGTGACTGTGAGTGTAGCTGTGTGTGTGTGTGGCTGTGAGTAGCTATGTGTGTGTGTGGCTGTGTGTGAGTGTAGCTGTGTGTTTGTGTGTGTGTGTGTGTATGTGTGTGTGGTGTGTTTGTGTGTGTGTATGTCGCTGTGTGTGTGTGTGTGTCTCTTTGTGTGTGTGTGTGTATGTATGTGTGTGTGTGTCTGTGCGAGTGTGTGTGTGTTTGTGTGTGTATGTCTGTATATGTGTGTGTGTGTGTGTGTGTGTGTGTGTGTGTGTGTGTGTGTGTGTGTGTGTGTGTGTGTGTGTGTGTGAATGTAGTTTTTAAAATTTAAACAGGAAAAGCTGATCTACCATACTTGATGTTTTTTCCCCAGTATGTTTGTTAGCCCGCTTGGTTGTTTTGGTTACGTTGACTGGTCAACCATATACGATAACTTTCAAGTTATATAACTGAACTTATTCTATTTTATCTATACAATGTTTATTGCGTTTTAAAACATTTAAACAAAGTTAGTTGATAGTTCTACACGTGCTTTATTTCGCCGATTTCAAATTGGCAATATTATGCACTAATGCATATAATATTTAAAAACACAACTTGACAGTAGCAGGATTCGAACCTAAAGAACCCATTTGTTTGATATTTGACAGTCCTAGACCCATATCTTTTAAAATCTATTTTAGCGCTTCCAAATCGTTATGTGAGGACTGCCATTCCCAAGGACGCAACATCCTTCCTACAGTTTCATCACACATATATATTCATCTTACACTGTGACAATACATCCTTCCTACAGTTTCATCATACATATACATTCATCTTACACTGTGACAATACACCCTTCCTACAATTTCATCACACATATATATTCATCTTACACTGTGACAATACATCCTTCCTACAGTTTCATCACACATATATATTCATCTTACACTGTGACGCAACATCCTTCCTACAGTTTCATCACACATATATATTCATCTTACACTGTGACAATACACCCTTCCTACAGTTTCATCACCCATATATATTCATCTTACACTGTGACGCAACATCCTTCCTACAGTTTCATCACACATATATATTCATCTTACACTGTGACAATACACCCTTCCTACAGTTTCATCACACATATATATTCATCTTACACTGTGACAATACATCCTTCCTACAGTTTCATCACACATATATATTCATCTTACACTGTGACGCAACATCCTTCCTACAGTTTCATCACACATATATATTCATCTTACACTGTGACGCAACATCCTTCCTACAGTTTCATCACACATATATATTCATCTTACACTGTGACAATACACCCTTCCTACAGTTTCATCACACATATATATTCATCTTACACTGTGACGCAACATCCTTCCTACAGTTTCATCACACATATATATTCATCTTACACTGTGACGCAACATCCTTCCTACAGTTTCATCACACATATATATTCATCTTACACTGTGACAATACACCCTTCCTACAGTTTCATCACACATATATATTCATCTTACACTGTGACAATACATCCTTCCTACAGTTTCATCACACATATATATTCATCTTACACTGTGACAATACATCCTTCCTACTTCTTACTACTGGATCAAAGATACTCATCTTGCACCGTCACTATGACAACTTGGATATGGCTGTCCACACAGGATAGTACTCATCTGAACGATGAAACCATTAAGACTTTCAAAAACATATCTCTGCACAGGGTAGTCAAACGGACGTTTTGACAATGACTGTTCCCACAAAACACTATCAACTGTGTTGCCTATAGGAGAACTGCCACTTACTAGGACCATATATCCTTCCTATTTCACCTCTCGGAGGACTGCCACTTCCAGGTCAGGTTTAAGATATAAGAATTTAAGACTGAGCTCACTGGATATTTAAACAACAGGCAATTCTGAATTCGCTGGTGTCAGTTACAAGAATTATTGATAAACAAATATTCCTGTTCACTGGAACATCAACATCTTGGCTATCGTGGCTTTGTTCACCTCTCACCAATAACCTCGTCTGTAGTTTTACTTCTTCCGACAACTCATGCGCAGTTAGAATACACATGATTAGACCTTTTCAGATGTAATTACGTTTTCTTGCCTTCAATAATGTCCATTTGGAGAAATAACCATGCAGACTTTGATTATTTTGACGTTTTCGTGTTGATTTCTGATTTACAAATGGGTTGGTCATTTAAAAAAAACACCACAATTTAGTCTTATGGTTTTGATATTTTGTTGTTTTAATGACGTTTTACAGTTAACGTATCCTTTCAAATATGGCCATTTTAGAAAACAATTTAGTCGTTTTAGTTTTGGCATTTTTTTGTTCCAAGATCCATTCACACATGACCCATTGGGAAAACTATATTTTAAAAGTCGATCCACGTTCACTTGTTTGTACCTGAAGGATCACTTTGCCAGTTTAAATGACGTTTTGCTGTTGCCGCGTCGTTTTTAAAAAACCCTAACAATTTAGAGACGTTTTAGTTTTCGCATTTTCTTGTGGCAACATACGTCTACACAGGACCCCTTTAGAAAACAATCTTTAGAAAGTTGTTCCACGTTCTCTCGTTTATACCTGAATGATCTTTTTTGCCAGTTTAAAATAAGACGTATATAACGTTTTGCTGTTGTTGCGTCTTTTCAAAGATGGCCGTTGGTTAATGACGTATTTGCATCACAATCATCGTCCGCGGTGCACGTGTTGTCTAACAGAGGTCCGTTGGGGTTCTTGCAGGATGTTATGCCGTTCATGGCGATGGTTTCTGTGGCACCGGCGGAGGATCTCCTCAGTTTAGGCGATTCGTGCGATTCGTGTGACACGTACGATGAAAACGTGTGGTTTCCAAGGTTACGGGAATTTCGAAAGTTTGTCGCTCTCATCAGTCGAAATCTGTACCACTGTTTCCTTATTTCACCTTGTACCTGACAATGTAGAACGCCACAGCTGGATTAGAAACGTGTATTACTAATATGTTATTAGCTGAATGTGTGTGTGTCTTTGTGTGTGTGTGTGTGTGTGTGAGAGAGAGAGAGAGAGAGAGAGAGAGAGAGAGAGAGAGAGAGAGAGAGAGAGAGAGAGAGAGAGAGAGAGAGAGAGAGAGAGAGAGAGAGAGAGAGAGAGAGAGAGAGAGAGAGAGAGAGAGAGCAACAAACAGACAGACAAGGCAAATAGACAGGGAGAAAGGGAGGGAAGGAGAAAAACCCAACAATATTTGCTTGTCATATTTTAAAATACGAATATCTGGTCTGCGACACTTGATCTATATATGAGAGAGACAAAGATGGAGAAAAAGAAGGAAGAACAGTGACAGAGACAGTCAAAGAGAGACAGATATAGAAAAAAAGAGACAGCTCGAGAAACGTCTAGACAGACAAAGAAAGGCATAGACTTAGATCTAAACACACACACACACACACACACATATATATATATATATATATATATAGAGAGAGAGAGAGAGAGAGAGAGAGAGAGAGAGAGAGAGAGAGAGAGAGAGAGAGAGAGAGAGAGAGAGACGGAGACAGAGACATACAGACAGACAGTGAGACGGAGAGAGAGAGGGGGAGGGACAGAGACAACAAATAAACGAAAATAAAGAAATGGATATAAAACGTTTTACACACCTCTCCATTAAAGAAGCAAAACAACAAGGAGACGAAAAATCCCTGAAAAAAAATAGAAATATCTTTCATAATCTTAATGCTTTTTTGCATTGGGAAAGAGTTTTTACTGTCTAAAGTAAGATGAAACACTATTTTAATTTTATTATAAATTAACAAAGGCGTGAATAGGAAAAAATAGCGCTACCAAGACAAAGATATTTTATATTTTATCAATACTAGCTTAATACACATTGCTTAAAAAGTCAATTTACTTTTGTTTCTGACATTTAAAATGCGTGCGTGAATGTGATTACAAACCTGTATGGAGTTGAAGAACATCTCGAAGTACAGTTTGACCAGTTGGGCCGTTTCGTTCACGTGTTTGTCCGGCAAACCGAGGAAAACGATATAGTGCACCCCAAACAGAGGAATCAGGACAAGAATCGACTTAGCCAGCCTCCTACAATAAATACACTAATATTAACAACGAATAACAATTATTAATAAATAGACGCATGGAAGGGCACTCTAGTGGTGGGAGAAGAGGAGGTGGATCAGGAGGAATTGGCTCTGAAATTTTGAAGATGTCGGCTATATAGACCTACTAGAATGTAAAATACAATAACATAAAAGTTAGAGAAACCAATCAAACAAGACAGCAGGCGCTTAACCCACTTTAAGCATTAAGAGAGAGAGAGAGAGAGAGAGAGAGAGAGAGAGAGAGAGAGAGAGAGAGAGAGAGGGGGGGGGGAGAAAGAAAGAAATGGAATATATTGTATGAGAATGAATGAATGAATAAACGAACGAACGATTAAGACACCCCAGTACGAAAGACACATCGGCTATTGGGTGTCAGCATCAATATAAATATTATAAATTTATGAGTAAAACACCGTCTAGACAGCTGCGAAAGAGCCACAATATTGCACCGGACTGTCAATACAAAACGATAAACATATTTTAAAACATTATCAAAGATGCTTATAAAATGTGCGGGATTTTTTTGAATTTTAAGAGAAAATTATCTATCCTAAGTCAGTTCAGTTCCAAAGTGTTAATGATAAAAGATGATGATAACAACGATCATGATTGTTACTAAAATGATCCACACTACCTTTTCAGCAGTTAAAATATAGAATTGTAAAAGAAAAAAAGCGACGTACATATACAACACTAGTAAGAATTAAGTGGACTATTTAATTTGTTTAAAATATGACAGATTTAGTAAGCGTGAGATGCATATTAAGACGTGACAATTAACTGGTGTGTAGTATCATACTTATTGACTACGTTTTATAAATGTATCAAATGTAAGATATTCTACATCACAGAACTCAGTGGCGGATCCAGAGGGACCGAGAGGGTCCCTGTTTCATCCCCAGTCAACTAAAAATGTGCAATTACTAGTTTGTTTTTAAAAGATGCACAACATATCGCATTTATTTTCTTCAAATTAATCATTTAAATATGATATAAAAACATTGACATTTACGCTTTTTAAATGCACTCTCATACCATGAGAGCATTCTCTACAGTGTTTGTTTTTTCATCTGGATCCGTTACTGAAAGTAACAACACTAAACACAGTGTAAACTGCATACTTTTGTTAAAGAAATAAGTGGAAATTACAACAAAGTGTTACGATATTGATAAACAAAATGTAAATGAAAGGAAAGCAGATTACAAAAATGGCAAGTCATTCTTTTATAAATCATTTTTCATTTTAGCAGATTTAACGTTTGTTAAATTATTCAGTGCCGCAGACGTTGCATTAGCATTAATGGTTTCACAGTTCTCAAAATCTTTCAGTTTTAAAATATGTTCATATTGAAGCTTATATGTTGATCAATTTCATTCAAAATTAAACCACTGGTATGTGCTGTGCTGTGTGTGGAAAAGTGCAGATAAAAAAGACCATGCTGAAAGATGTAATGTTTGTAGCAGGTTTCTTCTCTAACAGAGCATACCAGGTGTCGTATTTACCATGCTAGATACCTAATAGTCGTTGATCGAAAGTGCTGTGATGTCTTTAAACAAACATTCTTTCCTTTTCAAATACTAAACTATTACACATATATATCCTATGACATAGCGTTGTGGCATCTATAACCACATACATAACAGAAATACAAACTTAGTAAAACAAAATAATAAGAAATAAAAATTAAAAAGAGCATTCTGAAAAACAAACACACATCTAATCTGTTAAAAAATTAATACACTGATGCTAAGAAACAAAACAATTGCAGATGGTTTGTTAGGAAACAGCTAACAAACGTTTCAAAATTCATTTAAATATGCTGTAATATATATATATATATATATATATATATATATATATATATATATATATGTATATATTGCAAAAAAACTAAACAAACCCAAACCCCAACCCCTAAAACCTTAAAAACCTGGGTTTTAAAAGATCAGATAAATCAAATATTGATGCGTATATTATTAAATTCTGTTACGTAATTTAAAAACCTTTCTTGTAAGACAATGAAAAAGGTCGTCCAAATTTGGGTTTGTGAACCTAACAAAACGTGATTTTAAAAAGCTATCGCTGTTATGTTTATATGAATATATTTTCCACCGGCGGGGCAGGGTGCTCATATTTCGCGAACATCTGATAGCATCCCTGTTTTGACAGTGATTCATGAGTGCATATAATCACAGCTGTATTTATTCCAATGAACTCAGTCCTGTGCTAGTTTTGATTTAGTAAACTATAGTATTTGAGTGGCATTCCTCTTTGTGGCGGTCAAAAGGATGTATTGTCCAGTAAAGGTGGTCCTCGTCCTATAGACGAGGCATTAGAGATTCAAGGAATCAACCACTATTTTGCTAAATCTCCATTCGACTCTGCATTGTACGGCCCTGATCACGGATAACGGTTTTGTTGTTCAGATTTAAAAAAAAACAAAAAAACACCCAAAAACCAAAACAAAACAAAACAAAACAAAACAAAAAAACAACCCAAAACAATCGGGTAACATCATTTAATTTAATATGCGCCATACGGTTGATGTAAGCAGTTGTCTATTCAATCAGTGAGGGTATTCATCGTAAGAAATTAAACGTATACGTAAACAGACGCAGTGGTGTTAAACGTCATATATTCTACATCGGCAATTGTACATTTCTCAAAGCAAATGCAACAAAATACATTAAAATCCTAGAACATAAAAGAAATACTTATCCTACGGATGACTATATTAAAAAAAAATAACCTGAAGAGAAAAATAACAAAGTTTAAAAAAAATCAGTACAAATAACACCATACCAAAGCAAACATATTAGTTCTAACACTATTGAAAAAATTAGACACAATTAAAATATATATTTAAAATAGATATTTTTAATCATTTCACCTTTACACTATAATTTGTTTTTGTTTTTTAATGAAAAACGCCAAATTCCAAGTTATATTAATGTGCCTATATTTCCAATTAAGGTAGGTACAGGTACAACGTCTAAATTCACAATTGACTGCGTTTTGCACAACGATTGAACAAACATAATATAACTTTGAAAACAGACGAAAAAACATACTATACTAAACTACACATCTAGGTCATAATAGTGGAGCAGCCAATCAGATGTCTTTAAATCGATATTCTACATATGTGGGCTATCCCCGTGCGATAGCAAAAAAATCACACAGGATTCTCGCCAACTGGTATTTAAAAATATAATATAGGACCTATACTGTGTATACACTAGTGCAATGCAAGCCTACTAATACACCACGTGTGAACTAATGCGTGTTCCTCACCTGTACCGGAATTTCTTGGCTTCCGGGGAATGAGCCGCGTTTAACTTCGTAAACAGTATTCGAATTACGTTCAGGAAAAACCCAAAATTCACCTGAAATAGTAATTGAAACGATAATAACACTTAAACCATTATAAAAGTAAAATGCTGCATTTTCATCCAATTTTTTGTTTTCAAAATGTGGGCGGGAGTGAAAATTTATTTTTTATTTTTTATTTTCAAGACGTTGGAAATACCACACACTGAGCATCATATATATTCAAAGGACAAAAAAAAAAAAAAAAAAAAAAAAAAAATTTTAAGGTTTAAATGCCAGTTAAAAAACCCAACAAATAAATAAAAACAAAATGAAAAACAAAAACCAGCGGCGGGCCTTGATCCTCGTGGCGAGGATGGGGGTGGGATGAGGGGGTTTACAGAAAGATAATACTGAAATAGGGGAAGGATATGGAGAAAACGAAAGTACAAACAGCATGTATCTATCAGTGAATATTTCAGTGATAAAGATATTTCAGATTAAAATTATTCTTGTAAAATGTCAAGAAGATATGCAGAACAAATTTAAATTGAAAAACAAATTGATTTTTTTTTCAATTGTATTTTTTATATTAATGTATTTATTACGAGAACGGCCAGTCAAGAAAAACATGCTCAGCGTGCAACTAATTGGTGTCATCAGTGTGTTGAACAAGATTTGCATAATGAGATTTATTGTTGAATACGTCAATATTAATTATTTAGCTCGTTTATAGTAGGGGGGGGGGGGGGGGGGGGGGGGGGGGAAGGGGTGGGGGGGGGGGGGGGGGGGGGGGGGGGGGGGGGGGGGGGGGGGGGGGGGGGGGGGGGGGGGGGGGGGACTTTTAAGTAAACCCCTGTTCAAAAGATGGAGAATCTAGTACAAAAAAAATGAAATTATGCTCCCCGACCCCAGTAACCCCACGTACATGGCCCCTGAAAATTTCGTAATTTTGAGCTTCTATAATATGATAATAATGGCTTATGATGCGTCCTTATATAGGTTTTCGATGGTGCTATGGGCTAAGAAATAATCTTCGAAAATCCAATATGGCGGCCATAATTGACCATTTTCTGATATGAATGATCAATATAATATAATAATATGGTTGTCATATGTCGTTTTATAGGTTTTCGAGGGTACTGAATCAGATTATGTGGTGGGAAATACTGTAGGCCCATCCAATATGGCGGAAATCCAAAATGGCGATACACTCAATGAATCAATTTGTGACTATGATCAATAAAATGAACGCAAACTCCTGAATTATGGTATCATTATCATACAATACATTCTGTAGCTGTAATTACTTTGTACCATTTTATCATAATAACGGAATCTTGGGATCTACGCATCCATTGAGATCAGTGCTTGATTGAAATCCTCGAATGTAACAGGTAAATTTTCAAGTTCGTTGCATAGGTATTTGAAGGTAAATTTTTATACTCTTTTATTTTAAATCTGAAAATGTCACTGGTTTTGGGAACAGATAGTGCCGTATCACTTGCATAGCGAACCTCTAGATAGAGGGGCGATTATTTTTCGCAGTTTCATTCGTGGTTAGATCGCTCGTGTAAATTTCTACTTGTTCACATGATGTGAATGGTCCTCCCAAAGCTTTCAACGCATCTAGGTCTCTATTCCTTCTCCGATCGACAGCCACATTCGCAATCTCTTTGTTTTCTAGTCCTTGTTTCATTAAGTCCTCTTGTTTTTTGCTCCAGGGCTTCCATAATTTCAAGAGATTTTTCCTCCGCGCTTTACAAGTTTAGTGTATTTAGTATAGGATCCTGACAGCTGGGTTTCTATCAAATCAGCTGACTTACATTTCACTTGAACTGACGATGCACATGCCAGTTGTTTAGCACCTCTTCTCTGAAGTTCATAATTTATGAAGCCGACACTGCGCTCGGCTGTTAGATTGTGTATGGGTGCTTTCTCCAGCTTTTCACTGTCCATGCGTTCGAGGGCATATTCTGATGCTTCATTATGACCTACACCAAATCCAAACATATCTCCTTTCTGATGCTTGAACCCTTGAACGAGCTTCGGCAGAATCATTGAGAGAACGTTTTTCACTTCTTCTCTCATTCCATTGATGGTTGATTCTAAAGCTTTACAGATGTTGTCATCGTATCGTGTCTGATTGAATCGTTCTTGAGATATAAATTTGAACGCTGGTGAATTCACATTCATGAGGTCAGATGGATCTGCACTGATCATATCATCATATAGTTGTTTGAAGGCAGGTATCAGTTTCGCGTATGTCGTGCTAGTGGAAGTGGTTAGCGAGAGGAATGGTTCTACTAGATGTAGTCCCACTAGTGCTCCTGCACAGTATAAAACTTTAAAAAAGTCAAGATCTATAAAGCATCTGACTATGCAGGCAAGCTGGTTTGTGACGTGTTAGAATTTTTCTAGAAATGATGTTACATCATCCATGAATAAACAAATTGCATTAGAATAAGTTTATGCTAGGAAATACTGTGGTTCGGATGTATCATAGCATCGGCCATATTGGATTTCCGCCATATTGGATGCTTCTACAGTATTTCCGACCACATATTCTGATTCAGCACCCTCGAAAACCTATAAAACGACATATGACAACCATATTATTATATTATATTGATCATTCATACCAGAAAATGGTATTTAAAAAAAAAAAATTGTACTAGATTCTCCATATTTTGAGTTGGGGTTTATGTGGAAAGGCGCAAAAATTGAAAATAACAACCCCCCCCCCCCCCCATTTATAGTGACACGCAAAAATTGAAATTAACAACACCCACCCCCCCCCCCCCCCCCAATTTATAGTGGCATAATTCCACCATTTGTTTGAACTCATGGTCATGGTATCTTACAATTATGGAATAATTTGCAACAGACAAAGAAATTCGATACTGCCATGGAAACATGCATTCATGAATCACTGTCAAAATAAAGAACATGCTTCCTTGTGGTTAAAGGTTAGAATATTCTATTGTTTTAGTTTTTAATAATTTGTTAAATCCGTTATTGTTATCGCAAGAAAAAGGTATCAGTTTAATGTTGCATCAAACATCTGATCGGTCTTCGTGATGTGAAAAACGTATAACACTGTACTCACCAGAGTAGACAAAACAATTGGACCTTGCATAATCCAAAAATATGCCTGAGTTGGGTGCGTGTTCCAACACCTACAATGAAAACATTAATAAAAAATAACGTGAAAGTTTGTAAAAACCAAACTAAACCAAAACCAAAAAACCAAAACCAAAAAACCAAAACCAAAATCAACCAAACCAAAACAAACCAAACGAAAACGAAACGAAAACGAAATGAAACGAAACAAAACAAAACAAACTTTATAAATCCCAAAAAACTTTTTTATTTACTTGCTTGCACTTCTGATCCACATCTGTTAATGTATTAATGATCGTTGATGACTGTAGGTCTGTATTTAGCCAAACTAATTATAGGGGTGTAGTAAATACCCAAAATGGGGGGGGGGGGGGGGGGTTGTTGTTGTTGTTACAATAGTTATAGTGTCTTTTTCTCGGCTAGACAATTAGCATAGATTTTAAACTTAACAATGACACTGTTTCTACGTTCTTTAAATAATGTTTGAACAGTAAGTGTACTTAAAACATTTTTAAACTTGATCGTTGTAATGATTTTAATTTATAATATACTGATCAAAAACGAAACGCGAAAATTTTAGTATATATTGTTTGGTATAGTTAATTCGGTAAAATGTTTACAAGACACTGATAATTTTGATAGATATAATTTTAATAGATATAATTTTAATAGATATAAAAATTATGGGATTCTAACTGAATATTTTAAAATAAATTAAAGAAAATTAATATTTACATTTCTTTTTATGTTCGGTAAATATTGCATTTTAGAATCTCATAATTAATTTTCGTTTTTGACGGCGTCTGACATAAACTGTGACATGCTTAAAATAAATCAATTTATAACACTTTTGACATCCGTTAATCAATTGAGAACCACTATATCTTCATGTTTCATTTCTGAACATGCGTGTTATGGTTCCTTTATAGAAAATATTTTTCTGCTTTCTACTAATTCCATATTTTTTTTTACCCCAAGTGCAGTCTTGATCAGTAAAGATTATTTCCTTCCCACGAAGTGTTGAATAAGTTCCGCCTGGGTGCTTATTATCAGTAATCCCAAACATCAACTGAATTCAAAGGTGTAACAGTTGTTAAAAAAAATCAAGGGAGTCTGGCACTATTTTCAATCTCTCATTAGTTACACCACATTGCAATATAAGACCTTCGACACAGCTGAGTGTTGTTATCGATTAGTTAGTTTACGGCGATACGAAATAGTAAAACGAGAAAAATGAAAGTGCTGCTACATTAACGAAACATAATTGTCAAAATCGTTAATTCACCGGTTGTTGCGGATATATTCAAAGTGTGTTGGAAGTGGAAATATGTTCTTAGTGTAACTGACACCGACAATAACATCAAATAAAATCTTCCTTTGTTTTCAGTGTTTTTAAATCTCACAGACTCGCTATCCATAAACTGATTCTGGTGGTCTGTATGTAATAATTACGATAACAACCTTACTCATAGGCATGCGGGCTCCCATTTTTGTAAGGGGGCAGGCTGGATTTTGCCCGAATTAAACGAAAATGCCCGAATCTGAATAACAACATTTATTCATATTTATAGCATTACTATCAAACAACTTATATAGGGTTGCAAACGAATCACTACGCATTTGTACATGGATTACAACTAATTTTGAGGGTAGAATGATGGAAATGCATGGTAAAAAGGTCTCAGATTGGCACATTTTACCCGAATATCTGTATCATGCTTTTACCCGAATTTGAGGTTTTGCTCCAGCATTAGGTGGCGGGAGAGTTCCTCTCCCACCTGCACCCCTGTCTCGTACGCTTATGACCTTACTCCTTGACTTAAAAAATAGGAGCAAGCTGCCATACACAGACTGATCGGAGAATAAAAGCACAAGCAAATTCGTAAATGGCATACCGACATTGGTGGTGTCGTGGGTAACCCACCGGACATAAAGCTGGTAGGTACAGGGTTCGCCGCCCGGCACCGGCTCCCACCCAGAGCGTGTTTTAACGACTGAATTATGTGTAAGGTGTACTATCACTGCAGCGAATTCTCTGTTACTAACAACTAACCAAAAACAACTAACCCACTGTCCTGGACAGACAGCCAAGATAGCTGAGGTGTGTGCCCAGGACAGGGTGCTTTAACCTTAATTGGATATAAGCACGAAAATAAGTTGAAATTAATGAATCAATCAATGTAAATGGCGTATATTTGTGAAAATTTAATCAGTGCATGTTTAGCGACAATAAAACGCAACGTAATGTCCAGGGTCCTGTTTTACGCTAACCTCGCCCTAAGTGCACATAAAACATTATACACTTTAGACGATTTTAGCGCCAAGATCGTTTCGTAAAACGGAGCCCATTAACACTAAAATGCGATGTGAATGACAGTCAGCTTAACATCATGGACTGTAATATTATGTAAAATCGATGCAGTGGGTTCGAATCTCGTCAATTCACAATTTGTGTTTTTATTTTTTATTTATGGCTAGCCAGACAAAAAACCCTAAAACATTGTTATGTCTAGCGACTGTTAGTAATTGTGAACCAAAATTCACTAAAAGTGCGATGAATTAACTTCCTCTAAATTAAAAGTCACTAAGCCCCAATCTAATTAAAATTAGCTCCACTATTACATGTGGATCTAAAGACAGCCAGTTGGAGCTCATGTCCACCAATCAAAACCTTACTTGCAGAATCCTGCCAGTGATTTAAAAATAATTTGAAAACATTCCGAATTATCCTGAGGGTATACGACATGTTTCGTGTGAATTACGAATGCCTTAAAACATGTTTTATTTTATAAAATAAATAATTTGTAATGTAAAACTGAAGACTGATTTAGGTTTTTTTTAATTTTATAAATAAATAAATAATTTTTAATGTAAAATTGAAGACTGATAACCCACCCCGTACGTATTGGTATGGTTCGCTGTACTGCGGCCACTAAAATAGACTCGCCCGATATTTTTAGAATTTGTATGCTCCCAAATAACGTTATAAAAGGCGAAGTGTGATTGGTCAATATTTAAATTATTATTTACAGACGAAATGTTACCTGGACATTGGGGACTACGCAGTGTTGTTAGTTTTAAATCACTGGCAGGATTCTGCAAGTAAGGTTTTGATTGGTGGACATGAGCTCCAACATGGCTGTCTTTAGATCCACATGTAATAGTGGAGCTAATTTTAATTAGATTGACTAAGCCCTACTCTACTCAAGGGGGCGGGACGTAGCCCAGTAGTAAAGCGCCCGCTTGATGCGCGGTCGGTCTGGGATCGATTCCCGTCGGTGGGCTCATTGGGCTATTTCTCGTTCCAGCCAGTGCACCACGATTGCTATATCAAATGCCATGGTATGTGCTATCCTGTCTGTGGGATGGTGCATATAAAAGATTCCTTGATACTAATGGAAAAGAAAATGTAGCGGGTTTTCTTTCTAAGACTATATGTCGAAATTACCAGATGTTTGACATCCAATAGCCGATGATTAATAAATCATGTGCTCTAGTGGTTTCGTTAAACAACAACAAAATTTACTCACATGTAACACACCAAAACAACTACGAGCCGAATTTACGAAGCCTGTTTTTTTTCTTAAACACAGGTGTTGAAGCATTGTAAATGTATGTATTTATACGTGTGTAAGTCATAAACAGGCTTTGTAAATACAGGCCTATAAGATTTTAGAAGTGTGTAATAGAACACATAACATACATAACAAATATGAATTTGTCATCAGCATATTAAATACCACACCTCTACACAAGACTGATTCCAAAAGAAGTTATGATAGAGTTGTGAGGGTATGCAGCCATGCGTCACTGCGAAATGTGTTATCTACAGAGGAGAGCTGATTGTGACCGTATGTAAGAGGACTGCCATTATAGCGCGCGTCACTACAGGCGGCAACCCCCCCCCCCCCCCCCCGTTTTTACAACTTCTGTATAGAAAAAAACGTAAGAATGAATAATATATCAAGTAATGAACTGCTAGTATTTTACAGGCAGAAATATTGCTCACAAATTCTTTTGGGGACGAAGTACATGTACCTTTAAAGAGACATTCCTGAGTTTGCTGCATTGTAAGATGTTTCCGACTAATAAACTATTTCTACGATTAAACTTACATATTAAATATATTTTCTTGTTTAGAATATCAGTGTCTGTATACTAGTATTCAATATGTTTCTGGTCGTCTTAATATTTGTAAGAAGCCTAAACTGGATTTTGTCTTCAAATAATTTCGTACGTACGAAAAAATATGTACTTTTGGAAATAAAATGAAATTTCACCTATTTGATATGTAATTACAATCGTTAAAAGGTCTCTGTTAGTCGATAACATCTTAAAAATTGCACTTTAACACAATTAACATGTAGTGTAATTCTGTGCGTTAATTGTATATAACATTAGTACATTGTCAATTTGTCATTAATGAAATCGAGGGCAAAAAAAAAAAAAAAAAAAATACTTGCAGACGAGACGGATGAAATGCGATTTTAACAAAACTAATGGCAGAAAACAACTTACAATTTGTCTTCGAGCATCAGTCGGACAATTGCCCAGGGAACCACAAACGTAATAGGGCTTGCTGAAAATAATATTGGAGGCGGTTGTGGCAGATTAAATGATTAATTTACGAAAATGTCCTTTTAAGTGGTAAGATATAATAACTGTTTTTACATCCATTCACTCATTATTTGATTATTTCAGCTTCTTATAATGATTCCTTAAGAGCATTTTCTTATTTTATATTTGGAAGTAATATAATATATTGATAAGAAACTAAAAGTAGATGAACCGTATACATATATATGTACTTTTGAAAGAGCCATTAGTGGCTTCAAGAAGGTGGGGGGGGGGAGAGAGAGAGAGAGAGAGAGAGAGAGAGAGAGAGAGAGAGAGAGAGAGAGAGTGAGTGTGTGAGAGAGGGGAGAGAGAGAGAGAGAGAGAGAGAGAGCTTCAGAGAGAGAGAGAGAGAGAGAGAGAGTGAGTGGCTTCAAGGGGAGAGAGAGAGAGAGAGAGAGTGGCTTCAAGGAGAGAGAGAGAGAGTGGCTTCAAGGAGAGAGAGAGAGAGAGAGAGAGAGAGAGAGAGAGAGAGAGAGAGAGAGAGAGAGAGAGAGAGGAGAGAGAGAGAGAGAGAGAGAGAGAGAGAGAGAGAGAGAGAGAGAGAGAGAGAGAGAGAGAGAGAGAGAGAGAGAGAACGAGAGGAACAGACATAGCGAGAGTGAGAGACAGACAGATAGAGACGGACTGAGAGAGAGAGAGAGAGAGAGAGAGAGAGAGAGAGAGAGAGAGAGAGAGAGAGAGAGAGAGAGAGAGATCCAATGTATGAACTGACCCCAGCCGAAGATGATGTACCAACGGATGCCGGACTTCTCCGAGAACATGGCGACGAGAATGAGCATGTGCAGGTAGAGCGCCTCCACGAAGATCCACATGTAGTTGGCCGCCAGGGTGTAGTTGTACAGGGCGAAGAACAACTTACACTCCCAGTGCTGCGGCAGTCATCATAATAGTATGTGTTATTTTAGTATTATATTTACAATGATAACAACTACAATAATAATCATTATCATCACCATCATCACCACCATCATCAAAATCATCATCATCATCACCGCCACCACCATCACCACTACCATAATAATAATAATAATAATCATCATCATCATCATAATCGTCATCGTCGTCATCATCATCATCATCATCATCATCATCATCACCACCACTAATACTATCATCATCATCACCACCTTAATCATCAAAATCATCATCATTATCACCACCACCACCATCATCAAAATCATTATCAGCAGCAGCACCACCACCACTATAATTATCATCGCCATCATCATCATCATCATCATCATCATCATCATCAAAATTATTATTATTATTATTTACCTCCGTGCCTTCAATAAATTCAACGCCTCCTTTATGCTGCCTGACGTCAACTGGAAACCCGAGGCCCTGAACGAGGATATTTTCTTTCAGAAATGAAAACGTAGCCCTCAGTATGAATGACACAAACAAGTTTAAGTGGATCGTGTTCCTTGCGCAGTGCAATCGTCTGAAATTAAATCATTTAGTACTGATATGGCTAAATCAAAACGTTATATATATATATATATATATATATATATATATATATATATATATATATATATATATATATATATATATATATATATATATATATATATAATATACGGTTGAATCTAATCAAATAATTCCTTAGAACGAAATTAAATAAGATTCAATTAAATAATTCGTTACAGTTAAAATCGCAAGTATCGTGCATGCATATTAATAACAACTAACGTGTCATTTCAATGTAGTGATCGATTGTTTTCGTTTTATTCCGTCAGTATAATTTATACTAACTACGCCGGGACAGGTATTCGATTAGTTTCGTTTCATTCCATAAAAATCTATTTAATAGTGTATAATGTTCAAAATGCCTGGTCTGGTGGTCTAAGAAGCATCATTCTACCAAGTCACTATGTCCAAGGTTTGAATCCCGGCCTAGACATTATCACGTAGAGTATAAAAGTGAATTTGCATTGATGTAATACAAATTCGATTCTTATTGGTACATGAATGTCCTCAAAGACCTTTTTCGGTCATTGTTTCTCTTTGATTACGCCAATTCATAACAAATTATTGCACCCGTCTATGTAGGCTGATGCAATGTAAATAATTATGTAATGTGATACTGGGCGGTGAGATTATATTCATTCATTTCATTTCAACTTATTTTTGTGCTTATATCCAATTAAGGTTCAATCACGCTGTCCTGGGCACACGCCTCAGCTATCTGAGCTGTCTGTCCAGGACAGTGGGTTAGTTGTTAGTTGGTTAGTGGCTAGTGAGAAAGAAGAGAGTGTAGTGGCCTTACACCTACCCATTCAGCCCTTAAGAACTCGCTCTGGGTGGGAGCCGGTACCTACCAGTCCTGTAGTCCGATGGCTTAACCACTGCGCCACCGAAGCCGGTCTTAAATGCATATAATTCTGATGAATAAAATGTACAAGTGATACTCACTTGAAACTCAACATTATTATGATTGCCAGGATGAGGGAAACCAAGGACATGCCGTATCCAATGTTAGCCATCAGACGAATACGATCTATGTTTGCCTGCAATGTAGTCAAACATTAATTTATGAATATCTTTAAGAATCAACATGAAATAACAGAAGAAAAAGGTTAAATTCCTCCCCACCCACAAACAATAACACCACCCCCCCCCCCCACACACACACACACACAAAACCCCAAAACTTTAAAAAAAAAAAAAAAACCAACCCAAAACAATCAAACAAAAAACCCACAAAAAACCCCCAACAACAAACAGCAACAACGACAACAACAACATACAAACAAAACAACAACAACAACAGAAAACCCCAGCAATTTTATATATCTTTGACTTTAATGTTCACTGACCATATTACAAGATAATGTTATTAACAGTAACAACAAATTTCAAACATGACCATACTTAGCGAAAAGGAATGAAAAGACAAAAAAGTACCCTTTTAATTTGAAAGTACACTTTTGATATAGCTGGAGATCCTTTATTAAATAGTGTACCCTGATTCTTTTTCTACTGTCTCGCTCCGTCTCATGGTTTGAGACCAGGTATGGAACTGTTAGTGGTTGCAAAAGCGCCTGAATTGTAGACATGGTACCAGTATACTAGTACCAAGATTCAGACAAAAGCGCCAGGTTGTTCAAAGCAGGGTTAAACTAACCATAGTTAGCAGTGACTGCCGTTTGTAAAATCTCCAGGAGCTAAAAAAACGCTCATTGGTCTCCTCAGAAATTATCATACCTTAATTGTTAAAATGTAAATGTCACCAAACTGATAATAATATTTCACTGTCATTTATAATTATACTAACCATCCTTACGTTTCATTTTAGTCTTATTAACTAATAATCATCAAACACATATTAATTTAATCACTGTCATTTTGAAGTTTTAACTGCTCAGTAATAATGAATTACTAACCATTCTCACTGATTAACTTTACGACTCTCACTATAACATAACCACCACTGTCAAACACTTAATTGAAATCACTGTTCTTTTGAAGTTTTCACTGACGTCAGGCGTAAGTGTAGGCCTACACGACAAATTCGACAAACGCTAATTTCCGCCCCCTGACAACACGCGAACATTTTGAAAGTAAAAAATTTCAGGGGTGTAGAAATGGAAAATATTTCACTAGACCGCCGGACCAGAACCAACTAAAATGTACAAGCCCGCCAGAATTTCTCCAGCCTAGGAAATATACTTTTGTTTAGCAATATTTTAATATATAATTATATATTTAATAACAAAAACATTAAGTACACTTGGTAAGTTTATCAACATCACGTGACAAAATAACGAAATCAAACCCCAAACCTTGATTAACAAATCAATACATGTTGAAATATTCTGATCAAGACTACGTTATTCACGTTTCTTTCATACAGATTTACAAAAGTTACATATCGCTAACATACTTTCAACATAAAAAAATCATTTTTAGGGACTATTGACATTTGAAAGACCCCGTTTCTTGGGAATTAGGCTAAATTCGAACCACTATCAAAACGGAACCATTTTTGCTGGCGAAAACAAAACCGATTTAGTTTTAACGCAATGTAATGGCGAGAATGATATTTTTTTTTTAAAGCTGTAACAGCATTTCAATATTGGTGAAATTGATTGCATTTCACCGATTTCTAAAAAAAAAGAAGCTAATAATTTTATCTCTGCTGTATAGACATAAAAGTAAAAAAAAAAAAAAAAGAAGATTAATATTGTTGTTTTATTGAAGATATTATCGTTCGTGTAATGATACCGTTTTAGCCCAGTCTAATTAAAATTAGCTCCACTGGTTAATTACTATTACCTGTGGATCTAACAGCACCACGTTGGAGCTTATGTCCAGCTGACCTTTCATTCGACCAATCAAAACCTTACTTGCAAAATTATGCCAGCGATTTGAAAAGAATTTGAAAACATTCGGGATTATGCCGAGGGTATACGAAATGATTCGGGTGAATTACGAAGTATGCCGGAAACTAATTTCAATATAAAATTTTATACAAAATTCGTTTCAAGACGACCCCTCCCCGTGATGGTATAGCCATAAAATCTGTTTACACTAGTACACAATCCAGAGTTTATTACTGCACTTTTCCCCCTGTTTTTTAATGTTAAAATAAACCAACAAGTTCGCCTATTGCATAAATAGTCTCGCCCGGTATTTTTAGAATGTGTATCCTCCCGAATAACGCTATAAAAGACGAAGTGTAATTGGTCGATATTTAAATTGTTATTTATAGATGAAATGTCACCTGGACATGGGAGTCCTCGCAATGCTGTTAGATACCAGTAAAGCTAATTTTAATCAGATTGGTTTTACCCATACATTTTTTTTTTTTAATTTGGGGGGGAGGGGGGGGGGCGGATCCGTTTTAACCATATAGCCATATACTGTGGTACCGTCTAAGCCAACGCTAGGTTCCGTTTTGTCCAATTTGGTTCCATTTTCGTTTGGGGTCGTTTTGGCATGGTTCTATTTTCACTATAACCCGTTTTCGGAATGTCGCGCCTGCGCAGTTCTGAACCCTGAAGTCAAGGGCGGGACGTAGCACTGAGGTAAAGCGCTTGATGTGCGGTCTGTCCAGGATCGATCCCCGTCAGTGGTCCCATTTGGTATACTTCTCGTTCTAGCCAGTGCTCCACGACCGTTATATCAAAGGTCGTGGTATTTGCTATACTGTCAATGGGATGGTGCATATAAAAGATCCCTTACGTCTAATAGAACATATCTAAGACTAAATGTCAAAATTACCGAATGACATTGCCGATGATTAATAAACCAATGTGATCTAGTGGCATCGTTAAACAAAACAAACTTAAGATGCGGTATCGGTATGTAGGATTCCTCGAGTTCAAAACACACCACACAATTATAGATTCCTCAAAATACAAACCACATCTCTTGCACCCGAAGTCGCTCATAGTTACAACTGAGAGCCTCTCGGCAGAACACACCCCTCCTTTTCAATGTTGGCACCTCAGAAAGTCTATCTAAACTTTGGTCCTTACATTCGATTGTTGGCCTCTTTTCTTTTTGCAAAAACATAAACTAGTTCCGACCCATTACTTTGACAATCCGTCAGAAACTTCTTCAATTATATTTAAAAGAGTAAAGGTGGGTTTTTTCTTTATCTTTGATTGAACTTTGTAAATTAAGTTTGAGTGATATTTGATGCTACATGAATATCAACAATGTACATGTACGTGTTTGGCTTTGCTTTTCGCAAACAATAAAGATAATGTCAAACCACCGTAACTAAGAAAGAATACAACAAAACTGAACGGTAAAATATTAAGAACCTGTAATTGGACAATAAAACACGGTACATAAAGACGGAAATATATTTTTTTCCTTTCAGACTAAACCAATAAATATGAATAAAATCTCCATTTTCCCTCAATCTACAGAAGAGTTGTTAACAACCGCAGGCCAGATAATCGGCAAAATCAACAAAACGTAGATTCGTTGTGTGGTCGTTCGTAATGGCGGTCCATAACGGCAATCCGTAAAAAGTGGTTATTATGAATGGAAAATCTGTAACAACATTTAAGAAGATTTCAAGAGATTAAAGAAGATTTAAGAAGATTTTAGCGCCAAGAAGAACATTAAATCTCTCCCCGTGACGTCACAACGTGCACCGACTCATGCCTTAGTCTGGCGGCGAAGATTCAAGTTTAGGGCATTAAGTGTTTTTATTATTATTTATTATTTGCTAATTATACATGTTTAAGGCATATAATTCACAGATCGGAATGATGACATCGTATCACCCTTGAGATTATACAATGTACTGATTTAGCTATTTGAATTCATTGTCTGTCGCTGATAATGTAATATTGTTCCAGTTTTAGATACAATTATGAAGGATTCGTGATAAATATTAGGGGAACTGAGTTTGATTGTTTTTTAATGACCAGTTTCCTGCATATTGTTTCAAGTGTTGTATAATAAATGTGTTAACGCATTGTCTTATGATTCCGTAAGGTTCTGTTTCTTATGTTAATACACAGTGCATAAATAAGGTTTTGGGCATCATATATTTGTTCTTAACAACTGCGGCTGTTTCGAAAATGTGATATTAATACCCATTGTTGGCTGCCTTTTCGCACTTAATTTTATAGACTAGATATGTGTAAACTATGCCTTTGATGATTCAAGCTAGTTTTTTCTTTTAGGTGAAATTTATAACTTTCTGTAACCATTAGATGTAAAATATATTGCCTTTGTTTTAGCACCATAACCTGGTGGTGTTTGCTGGTAGCGTCTCTAGGGCAGTATTATAGGTATACTATCTTCGTGTCAGTGGTCATTGTATGCATCACTGTGGACCTGCTACAGTCTGGCCCTCGGTGTCCACAGTATGTGATGAAATAGTGTGTTGTGCTAGAAACACATGATGTACAGTTGATTCCAGACATGGTACAGGTTAATCTGTTTACAACGTCATTACTACTTGGATCTTTATAACAAGATAGATATACTTTTTGTTTTATATTTCAATCTTTCACTCTTTCATTTCTTTCTTTCCTTATTTTTCTTTTCTTTCATTCTTTAACTCCTTTCTTTTACTTCCATATTTCACATTTAACTCCAAACATCATAATCTTTTTTATACTTTGGTATATTCGTTTTTATTATTACTGTTGTAATATATTATAATCGTCGTGTAAATCTATATCATTCATATTGTCTAGAATCATTTGCCATAACATGACTGTAACGTTATCAGGGCCCCCATCTCTGAAATTACCATATTTGATTCTGGATGTATTAAACGTGTTTAAAAAAAAAAAGCAAAAAAAAAAAAGAAAAAAAAAAAAAAAGCATAGATAGACTTAGGTGTTTCCCATTCTGGATTAGATGCTTAGTGTCACTTGTAGAAACATTGTCCCTAATACCATTGTATATTAGCAACTGCGAGAAAGCGAGAGTAATTGACACAGGTTCCAATGTGAAGCTTAACTGTATTCTTAGTTGTGTCATTCGGTTTTGTGGAAGCTAGTGCCGCTATATTTATTCATCTGTTTTTAATAATGACACGTGCGTTCCTGAAACTATGTACGGCAACATTGTCAGCATCATACCCCCATATGGGTTACCTACGGCAGATCCAACATTATCGTTCAGTGGTTGCAAATGACGACCACGTTATGGCCTGGTAGACCTAGTCTTGTCGCAGGAACTCATCACCAGCTGTTATACAATCGATTTAAGATACTTTGCCCGTATGGTGCCGTTCAAAATTACGTAACGCTTTAAGAGAAGGGGTTATCATGGGATACGTCTGGTTTTATGGATTTCGTGAAACATGTATGACGACTAGACCAATAATGTCTGTTCTGAAGTCGGAGGATGGGCCCAGGGCCGACATGCCTGAATCTTAATTGGATAAAGGTGCGTTTAATACAGTTCAAGATTCAAGATACAAACATTTTTTAAATGACAAAACTGAAGCTAAATAATGACATATGGCGCATCGGGTTTCCAGGCACGGTGGAGCAGGGGGTGAGGGTGGAGGGTGGTGGTGGAGGGAGGATGAATAAAAAATATTATTGGTAGTAAATCTTAAGGCAGAGATGAATTTTACTTGTATAATGCAAGAAATTGTGTTTCAGGACATCTAGTTTTCAAAAGTTTACTCCCGAAACCACCTAGAAACTTTGCTTTGCGCTTTCCATATTTCAGCCCCTCCAATGTTTACTTGCTCCTGCCGTGCCTGGTTTCCGAGTTCTCTCATTTGAAACCATTAATCCCTGACATGGACAAACAGCTAAGCTTCATACACAGGACAACGGATAAACACGAACATAAAATATCAAGAAAGACAGTAAACTTACTGCATGGACAAGCAGTTAAGCTTCATACACAGGACAACGGATAAACACGAACATAAAACATCAACATGGTAAAAGAAGACAGAAAGACAGTAAACTTACTGCATGGACAAGCAGCTAAGCTTCATAGACAGGACAACGGATAAACACGAACATAAAATATCAACATGGTAAAAGAAGACAGAAAGACAGTAAACTTACTGCATGGACAAGCAGCTAAGCTTCATACACAGGACAACGGATAAACACGAACATAAAATATCAACATGGTAAAAGAAGACAGAAAGACAGTAAACTTACTGCATGGACAAGCAGCTAAGTTTCACACACAGGACAACGGATAAACAGGAACATAAAATATCAACATGGTAAAAGAAGACAGAATGACAGTAAACTTACTGCATGGACAAGCAGCTAAGCTTCATACACAGGACAACGGATAAACACGAACATAAAATATCAACATGGTAAAAGAAGACAGAATGACAGTCAACTTACTGCAATTAAGGGCGGCACCTTGTTGAAGATGGCCATGCAGCTGGAGTAGTTGGTCCACATCTTATTCAGGGTGGGGCTGACGAACCACGTGCCGTTCTCTGTACACACCTTCGACGCGTTCTCTGAAATGTCATTGCTAAATTAATAAAGATATATCACGCTCCCCCACCTATGACCAAAGACATCCGACAAAAGAGAAGAGCAACACTCCAAAACGGGGAAAATAATTACATAATGGATCCATCTATGGCATTCCGTTATTCGAGTGGGTTTTCTCCTATTCCAACCAGTTCCCTTGTAATAATAATAATAATAATAATAAAAATAACAGAACAACAATAATAGTATTTCTGCCGCTCTGTCTCTGTCTCTGTCTGTCTGTCTGTCTGTCTCTCTCCGTCTATCTTTCTCTGTCTGTCTGTCTCTCTCTCTCCGTCTATCTTTCTCTGTCTGTCTGTCTGTCTGTCTGTCTGTCTCTCTCTCTCTCTCTCTCTCTCTCTCTCTCTCTCTCTCTCTCTCTCTCTCTCTCTCTCTCTCTCTCTCTCTCTCTCTCTCTCTCTCTTCTTTTAGTATATTTTCACCGACAATGTCTCTTAACCAGTAATTTAAACAAACACGGAATTCGTTCACAGATGCCATTTAAACAGAATTGTTTCGCGGTTGTAGAGACAAGGACTAGGATGTGAAGGGAATGCAATAACCCGACAGTTGGACAAAACATAAAAACTGTCTCTAGGTAACATAAACAAACAAGAGACTGTAAACTTACCATCCATTTGGAACATGTTGACGTAGTTGGGGCAGGGCATGACGGACACCGTCCCGGCGGGGGTGTCTGGCCAGCACACCAGTGTATCCCAGTACATGGGGCAGTGCACTCCTGCAAGAGTCAAGAGGATATTAAATATATGTACAGGAGCGCGGGCGATGTGTGGGCTAGGGTACGGACTCATAAGGTGGAAAACAAACGCATAAAAAACAACAAACAAATAAATAAATATATATATATATATATATATATATATATATATATATATATATATATATATATATATATATCATGGGCGTCAATCCGGCTTTAAAAATGTGTGTGTGTGGGGGGGGGGGGGGGCGTGTTAGTGTGTGTGTGTGTGTGTGTGTGTGTGTGTGTGTTTGTGTGTGTGTGTGTGTGTGAGAGAGAGAGAGAGAGAGAGAGAGAGAGAGAGAGAGAGAGAGAGATAAAGGAATGCCAATGAAAATCGTAAAGCTACACATTAGAGGTTAAACTTTTAATTTTGTTGTTTTGTTTTGTTAGTGCTGTTGTTGATTTTGTTGGTGTTGTTGTTGGTTTTGTTGGTGTTGTTGTTGTTGCTTTTGCTAAACGAAAAAATGAGGGGGGGGGGGGGAGACACTTATATAGATTGTCCCCCGGCGTTGAAAAGTGAGGGGGACGCGTCCCCCCTGTCCTCCACCGATCGACGCCCATGATATATATATATATATATATATATATATATATATATATATATATATATATATATATATATATATATATATATATATATAATACTAAACGAGCTTGGCTGTCATACCATTTTTATGAAATGAGTGAACAGTTTTGGTATCTGAAGAGTGAACGCGAGTCGGATACCAACACTGTTCACGAGTTTCATAATAATGGTATGGCAGGCAAGGTAGTTAAGTATTTTATTTATTACAAACCAACTGCAAACAAACCGAAACGCCGAAGTAAGCAGATGTCGAGACCTACTATACGTTATTTGTCTACGAATTGGGTCAGCATGTGATTTACGTCACGCTCACGTCACGCCAATATTACACTAGTATGTGCTTTTCTGTTTGTGGGAAAGTGCATATAAAAGATCCCGTTCTGCATTAGGAAAGATGTAGCGGGTTTCCTCTGATGACTATATGTCAGAATTACCAAATATTTGACATCCAATATCCGATGATTAATTAATCAATATGCTCTAGTCGTATCGTTAAACAAAATAAACTTTATTTTGTTTTTGCATTAAAAATCTAAAAAAAAAAAAACAGAGTTCCCGAAAGTACTACGGTATGGGAGTTTCGTATTAATCATCTATTTATGTTTTATTTTGAGATAGTCTGGCTGAGCCGATCTTACCATTAGGAATTTGTCGACTCTCGTTGTACATCTGTTTGTAACATGCTATGGAGGCGTTCTGAATTCTCTGTTGCTGGTCCTCAGGAGATATCCACACGACATCCTGCAATTACACAATCATTTAGCAACGTGACGAAGTGGAATATCTACAACATACGACATCCTGCAATTACACAATCAAATAGCAACGTCACACGTGACGGAGAGGAATATCGACAAAATACGACATCCTGCAATTACACAATCAAATAGCAACGTGACGGAGTGGAATATCTACAAAATACGATATCCTGAAATTACTAAATCATATAGCAACGTGACGGAGTGGAATATCTACAACATACGACATCCTGCAATTACACAATCATATAGCAACGTGACGGAGTGAAATATTTACAACACACGACATCCTGCAATTACACAACCATTTAGCAACGTGACGGAGTGGAATATCTACCAACACACGACGTCCTGCAATTACACAATCATTTAGCAACGTGACGGAGTGGAATATCTACCAACACACATCCTGCAATTACACCCATTTAGTAATGTGACGCAGTGAAATATCTACCAACACACATTCTACAATTACATAATCATTTAGTAATGTGATGGAGAGAATACCATCACACGACATCCTGCAATTATACAATCATTTAGTAATGTGACAGAGTGGAATATCTACAACACAGGACATCCTGCAATTACACAATCTTTTAGCAACGTGACGGTTAGGAATATCTACAACACAGGACATCCTGCAATTATAAAACATTTAGCAACGTGGCGGTTAGGAATATATACAACAAACGACATCCTGCAATTACACAATCATTTAGCAACGTGACGGAGTGGAATATCTACCAACACACGACATCCTGCAATTAGACAATCATTTAGCAACGTGACAGAGTGAAATATCTACCAACACACATTTTGCAATTACAGAATCATTTAGTAATGTGACGGAGAGAATACTATCACACGACATCCTGCAATTATGCAATCATTTAGTAACGTGACGGAGTGGAATATCTACCATCAATTAAACAATCATTTAGTAATGTTACGGAGGGGAAAATCTGCCACCACACGACATCCTGCAATTACACAATCATTTAGCAATGTGACGGAGGGGAATATATACGACATCCTGCAATTACACAGTCATTTAGCAACGTGACGGAGTAGAATATCTACACCAAACGACATCCTGCAATTATAAAAATCATTTAGCAACGTGACGGAGTAAAATATCTACAACAAACGACATCCTGCACTTATACAATCATTTAGCAACGTGACGGTTGGGAATATCTACAACACACGGCATCCTGCAATTACACAATCATTTAGAAATGTGACGGAGTGGACTATCTACCAACACATGACCTCCCTCCTGCAATTGCACACACATACATACACGCACATATGCACACACACGCACACATACACACACACGTACAAAACATAAGCACCAAAACGCATTGTTTAATCAGGAAAGTAGTTATTGTTATTTATTAACGAGAAAAATAAACGGTTTTCAGATGTTATCAACTAACAGAGACTTTTTAACGACTGTAATTACATACCAGATATATTTTTCTGCATTAAATATTAGTGGCTGTATATTAAATGTGTTTCTGATCATTCTAATATTTGTACTAGCTTAAATTTCATTTTATTTCCTAAAAATTATTTTTTCGTACGTACGAAATTATTTGAAGACAAAATCAAGTTTGGGCTTCTTACAAATATTAAGACGACCAGAAACACACTGCATATACAGACACTGATATTCTAAACAAGAAAATATATTTAATATATAAGTTTAATCGTAGAAATATTTTATTAGTCGGAAACATCTTACACTGCAGCAAACTCGAGAATGTCCCTTTAAATATTCTGTATATCAAAATGTTTATATTTTAAACGTGTCACTTTTTTATGTGTCATATTTGTTAAAGCGGTAATTGTGTAATGTAAGTAAAGCTATTAATAAATAAACTAATTTTGTATCTTTTGTATTTTTGAAAGCAGTTTATTTTTATTTTTGTCATGCATTAATTATTGAATCTCGTCTGCAGTGTGATAGCGTGTCGAACTAGATGTCGCGCAGTGTATCACCGTGTCTGCTAGTTTTATATTTGAGAATATAGATACATTTTATTTTGTAAAACAAAATATACATTTTGTAGATATTTATAAATAAAATAATATGATGTGCACATAGCGAGGAATGGTAAGTAGCAGCGGATTAGAATCGACAAAAGTCAATAATAAATGGGTAACACATGCATAGTAATAATATACCAGGGCCGTACCCTGACCAAAATCCATGGGGGGGCACTAAATTTTATAAATAATTTTTAACATACTATAAAGATTAAACATTTCTATGCTATTACTGGAGATATATATAAAAAAAAAAAAAGGACAAGATTCTCAGGGGGGGCAGCTGCCCCCCCTGCCCACCCGGAGGGTACGGCCCTGTATACAATATAATAATGCGCGTCATGTATCAATGTTATTGTTCTATGCGTGGTAGCAGTGGCTAAATATTTACACAATTTAATTAGCTGTTTTGATTTGTCGCTGGACAGAAGTTGCGTTTAATTTAAATGTTGATGCTTTATTATAATAATAAGGTTTAATAATTTTTTTTTATCTCTTATGGTACTGTAGAAAGGATACACTAGAACAAAGTAATATTCGTCTTCTACTACATTCATATTGCAGAGACTACAAATCCTATTACCCAATAGCCGATGTATTTTTCGTGCTGGGGTGTCGTTAAATATTCATTTATTATAAATCCTATTATTCTTGTCAATATTGTGGTATCTGCCCGTTTCTATAAATTGATAGTCTATAGTTACACAACATATGTTTATATTTTAGGGCAATAGGTTTCTGAAAGTAAAGTTGTAGGCAATAATTATTAACAACGAATTTGTATAACAGACATTTTGGAGAGTTGCTGAATACAGCAAACATAGATTGAATAAATTGATCTGTCATTCTCCGTTTGAATAGTGATATAAATGTACTACAGTTTTCTACATTTTGATTATACCATATGTGACCAAAACCAGCAGTAAGAAGGGGATATCGTATTTGACTAACCCAGTTAACAGCAAATGGTTTTCTTATGCACTCGTCATATAGGGTGGCATAACACTCTTTCAAAATACAGTTATCTGTATTCAAAGCAAAATATTAGTTTAACGACATATCAGATCATTTTTACTTTGGCGTCCAACGTAGTTATTTCGAAACTCGATCGATCGACAGGGAAATAGAGAATATTCGCTGTCGCCACATAGGTTACTCCTACCAAATAAGCAGCAAGAGGTCTTTTTATGTATTTTCCCATTGACATGAAATCATATACCATAGCTTTTAAAGCACCAGTTATGGGGACATTGGTTGGAACGAGAAAACCCCCCAGAATCCATTGAGGGCGATCGATCCTAATACTCATCGCACCCCAGGCACCCGCTCTACCACTGAGCTATAGCCAGATACTTATATGAAGGAATGTTTTAGTTAACGACGCACTCCACACATTTTATTTACGGTTATATGGCGTCAGACATATGGTTACGGACCACGCAGATATTGAGAGAGGAACCCGCTGTCGCCACTTCATGGGCTACTCTTTTCGATTAGCACCAAGGGATCTTTTTCATGCACCATTTTACAGACAGGATAGTACATGCCACGGTCTTTGTTACACCAGTTGTGGAGCACTGGCTGGAACGAGAAATAGCCAAATGGGTCAAGAAAGTTATAGGTTCAGACTCACGATTTCTGCCAGCCCCTGTGCAACGCATTCACAGAAATGCTCACGCTTTCATTACTTTAGGTTCCTTAATTATTTATTGGCAAGCATCAGACGACAAGGAAACCCGAAAAGAACACGATGGCAGTTGCCAGTGATGGAATTGGTTTCTCACAACAAAATACTAATTATCTGCATGCTTCATTATTCTGTCTTTTATGGTGTCGGGTTGCGATGACCCACCCCTAACCCTGATCTCAACTGATATCATGCTTCAACTTGACATCATGTTTTTTGACCTACTCAAAATATGGAGTTCCAAAGCCTTAAAGTCCAACATATTCACGAATTATCTGTTTATCTTGTACGAAGATACAATTCTGAATGCAATATCTTGTACGAAGATACAATTCCGAAGGCAATAACAGTTTTGCAGTTTTGATTAACAAGAGTAACCCAGTTTTCCAATAAACACATTGGCCGAGATTGCATTGTTGTGGCGTCAATGCATTGTATTCATGAGTACTAGGAAACACAAATGTTTATGACGGATGCGCTGATTAATTTTCTTTGCAGGTATTAAATCCGGCATCTTTGAGAAATATGCGATGTGCGATGAGAACGAACTAAATCGTCCAGGAATACGTCAGGCGAGAGAAGGACCAGCTAAATTGGAAACATAATGCAATTTGAAAAACATAAGAAGCCGACCGTGGAGAATGTGTCGCACAATTAGATTATTTTGAGATATGATTTGTACTTCAATATTACCACTGACGATTTTTTTTTTTTGGGGGGGGGGGGGGGGGGGGGGGGTGGTGTTATTATCAAAAGGGCAGTAAACAGATGATAAAAATAGCCTCAGCTGCGTATGGAGGAATCTATGCAGGGAGGGGTCTAGACTGGCAAGCGAAGTTTATAGGGGGATCGACTTACGCTCTCTAGAAAATATATTGAAAAAAGGGGGAAAATTGGCAAGAGCAGGGGGAGGGTTTCGATTGCACATGCGCCTGAGCCTGATATTTCTTATTTTAACAAAGAAAGAATCGTTTCCTTTTTGTCAAATGGCTCACTGAGGGGGTTTGCCGCCATATTCATTGGCCTTCTAACATTATCTTTATATAGATTAAAAGATTAAACCAATGCTTTATTAGCCTATTTGACTACGGTATATACAAATACCATTTATATCGTATAATATACTTTTGATTAAATAGAATGTTTCCACATATTCGAAAATTGACTTTATTTTCCGGAACACCTCGGCCGATTACGTATTTTCCGGTATATATTCTCCGGTATATAATACGTGAAGCGGCGTAATATTTTGAAGTTATTTGCCGGAAATTCGCAATTACACACAGTGACGCAATGTGTACAAATATTACACTAATAAAGAAGACTGTTTAGTTTTATACAGCGTCAACGTAGTCTTATTACAAAATAATAACAAATGTAGATGCTAAAATAATTTACGAGGATAATTCCTATATTGCCAACAATTGGGACACGCAAATTAAGAGTGTGGGGGTGGACACATACACTGTCTATGAGTTGTGTTATGAAGTGTCAGGCAAAATATAAACGGTGGCGGCGGAGAAGGTGTAAATGCGGAGGTCATAGCTTCCTCAGGCCCGTAGAAACGATATCTAGGGGGAGGGGTCGGCACAGTCTCTAATTGTGGGGCCACAGTCTTTATTAGGAGTGGGGAACAAGTCATATTTTAACCTTTATATACAACAGGACAAACAAAAAGTACATTTCGTTCTCAAGTAAGGAGCACACGCCTCCCCACCAGGTTTCTGCGGGTCTGCCCCACTCTGACTACAAAAGTGTTTCCAAGTGGACGTTTTGAATGATATCTTCGTTAATCCAGTCGCTGGTATGGATAGACCGAGACTTTAAAACATTATATCATGTCGCCGACTGACGTACGTTCGAGGTTTGATTTGTGGAACCGGCCAAGGAGGTCTCAATGGTATTTGTTTAATTGCGTGGAAACAAAGCTATAACGTTGGTGTACAACCGGAGATGGTTCTTTTAACTTCAAGAACTGCATCAGTCTGATTTGTTTTTACAGAGGTATTAAAAATATATTTTTTTGATACAGAGTAGACAAAAAGTTGAAAGTTTGTTTTGTTTAACGACTTAACTAGAGTACACTGATTTATTAATTATCGATTATGATGACAAAATTTTTGTAATATTTGCCTCGAAGTCTTGGAGATAGCCCGCGACATTTTCAATTTAGTAGCACTTTCCGACAGACAGGACATCATATACCACGTCCTCTGATATACCAGACCAGGCCCGTAGGAACCGGGGGTGGGGGAGGGGGTGGGGGGGGGGGCACCGTAGGTTGTGCTCCCTCCAGATATCGTTCCTTTCATTTGGACGCGGGAAGAACCCTATCCGAGATTTGGTCCACTGAGGTGGTTCGATCCTCCGACGTAAAGCACCTCAGAGTAACGCTCTACCGATTGAGCTAGATCCTACTTCCTTATATAGAAAAGACGCACAAAAGAAAAACTGAATGAAGTAAGCCTATAGACATTCGTCAAATATAGGACCACAATGAATATATATATTTAGCACACGGCGTAATAATATTTTTCTTTTATGCGTTCAGCAGCAGACTAATTGTTATTTATTAGAAATATTCGGCTTATCAGTGACAAAAGACGAGATAAAAGCTTCCGACTAGGAATGTTATTTGTGAATCATCTATATTACGATCACTGTCTCTCCATCATCACAAGTCAAGCTGCGAGTCCCTATCGTGCACTGCAGTATGCTATTGTTTTTAGTTTGCACGGGTACTCGAGTACTTCGGACGGCCTCGAGTGGCCACAGACCAATCTGATTAAAATTAGTTCTACTGGTCTACCAGTAGATCTAACAGAGTGGACTCCCATGTCCAGGTAACAATTTAAATATCGACCAATTACACTTAGCCTTTTATAGCGTTATTCGGGAGCATACACATTCTAAAAATATCGGGCGAGACTATTTATGCAATAGGCGAACTTGTTGGTCTATTTCAACATTGAAAAAACAGGAGGGAAAGTGCAGTAATAAATTCTGGATTGTATACTAGTATAAACTGATTTTATGGCTATACCATTACGGTTTTGTTTTCGTCTTGAAACGAATTTTATATAAAATTTGATATTGAAATTAGTTTCCGGCATACTTCGTAATTCACCCGAATCATTTCGTATACCTCGGCATAATTCCGAATGTTTTCAAATTCTTTTCAAATCACTGGCATGATTTTGCAAGTAAGGTTTTGACTGACCAAATGAAAGGTCAACTGGATATGAGCTTCAACGTGCTGCTGTTAGATCCACTTGTAATAGTGGAGCTAATTTTAATTAGATTGGCCACAGACCACAATTAATTTCGCTATATAGCTTTAGTTTCTATATAGCCTTAGTGGCTACAACATTTTTTATTAATATCAGCAGGATACATACCCTGAAAAGGACAACCTCTATTGTCCAGCTCTTTCTCCCAAAATATTGGTTTAAACAAACACACCCTCTAAACCTGGCCGGAGTTACACCCATTTTACACAAAAAGCACTACTTTTGCATGGGTCGGAATTACCACAAACAAGTCTTCAATGTCAACAACAAGTAACACATGTTTACAAACTACATGCTCTCCCCTGTCAACTTCAGTCAAATAGTTGCCACTTCATAGCTGTCTGCCATGAAATAATCACAGTCAAACAGCAGACTACTTGCGCGAACAAATTGCCGGATTGCCCGAGTACTCGAGTACTCTTGGAGACACTATATCCTATACGGAATGCTCCCTTGGCTTGCCAAGATGCTGTCTCTTGTACCGTTAGGAGGCGAGACGTAGCCCAATGGTAAAACGCTCGCTTGATCTGCGGTCGGTTTGGGATCGATTCCCGTCAGTTTGCCCATTGGGCTATTTCTCGCCCCAGCCATTGCACCACGACTGGTACATCAAAGGCCGTGGTATGTGCTATCCTGTCTATGGGGTGATGCATATAAAAGCTCTCTTGCTGCTAATCGAAAAGAGTAGCCCATGAAGTGACAACAGCGGGTTTCTTCTCTCAATATCTGTGTGGGCCTTAACTATATGTCCGACGCCATATAACCGTAAATAAAATGTGTTGAGTGCGTCGTTAAATAAACCATTTCCTTCCTGTACCGTTAGGGTAGACAAGTTTTTTTCTTTCTTCAAATATTGGACAGGAGCCGCCTAATACGCGGACTAAATATTCACGACAGTGTAGGTTTTCGGTGTATATTATTAGATGATTTTGTTAATTAATAAAGAAAATTATTATTGGCGCATCAAATTATGCACAGTATTATTACCTTGATCTGTGTGCAAAAATAATTTTAATAGTATTTTTAAACACTTCGATTCAATGTTTCTGGAATTGTTATACGATTGAAGTTATAGTTTGTTTTAACGACAAAACTAGAGCACAATGATTTATTAATCATCGGCCATTGGATGTTTCAGAGTGGCCCCCTGCCCCCCCCCCCCCAACACACACACACAAACACACACACGCACACACTTTTTAATCGGCTATTGGATGTCAAACATTTGGTAATTCTGATGACTTCGAGTCAGAATTACCAAATGCAGAAAGGGGTCTTTTATGTGCATTTTCCCACAGACAGGAAAGCACATACCACGGCCTTTGACCAGTGGTTGTACACTGTTTGAAAATAATATATCAGTTGAACGAATCTACCGTGGCGGTTCGTTCCTGCGACTCCAGCACCTCAAGCGAGCGCTCAACCGACTGAGCTAAATCCCGCGCATGTCCCGTATCTAGACCAAGTGCTGCAGTTATCGTATTTTAAACACACTAATTTGAGAGGTCTTTAAACAAACACCCTTTGCTTTCCCATAAAACTGGAGCTGTGACACAGAGAAAAATAATGACAAGTGATGTACTGATAGCTATGTAAGTTATGCCTACCGAGAATTAAGGCGCGGATCTAGTGTATTTTAATGGTAGTGGAATAACATTAATTCAATGACAAGAAAGAAAGAAATGTTTTATTTAACGACGCACTCAACACATTTTATTTACGGTTATATGGCGTCAGACATATGGTTAAGGACCACACAGATATTGAGAGAGGAAACTCGCTGTCGCCACTTCATGGGCTACTCTTTTCGATTAGCAGCATGGGGTCTTTTAAATGCACCACCCCACAGACAGGGTAGTACATACCACGGCCTTTGATATACCAGTCGTGGTGCAATTTAATAACAAGAAAAAAAATATATTTCTTGACCTCTAGTCCTCGCCTAAATCCGTGCCTGCTTAGTATATAAGACGACAGGAGAACAGAGCATCAGACATCGGCGTCAGTTGTGTAGTGGTCAAGCGATCGGTGTTAAGGACAACAGGCACTAGGATCGCTTCCCGGTACCGATTCCAACCCAGAGCGAGGGTAACGACTCAATAGGTAGGGGTACGGCTACTTCACCGACTTGTCTCTTACTAATCACTAACAACTAACAACTAACCCACTGTTCTGGACGCACAGGCCAGTTAGCTGAGGTGTGTGCCCAGGACAGCGTGCTTGAATCTTAAAATTGGATTTAAGCACGAAACTAAGTATAAATGAATGAATGATTAGCCATCAGACCGACTTCTCTCTCGCTAACTCCCTGTCCTGGACAGACAGCCCAGAGTGGCCAGGAAAGCGTGCTTGGACATTAATTGGATATAAGCAGTACAATAAGTATAAAGAAAGAAACAAAGACGAGACTGACCGCCCTGAGAGTGGTGAGAAGACTGGTGATCGCCAGGACTCCGTAGGCCGGCAGACCCAGGGGTGGGTACGTCGTCATCTCCTAAAACAAGCAAGTTTACATCGTCAGTTAAATGGGTTGGATCTAAGAAAATGTTATTCACAAATACAGGTAGATCTAGCACACTTTCAGACACTAAAAAAACGACCCCCCCCCCCCCCAAAAAAAAAAAAAAAAAAAAAAGAAGAAGAAGCAAAAAAAACCCCCCAAAAACACACACAAAACCCCCCAGCAATAGCAAAACACAACAACCCCCCCTAAAAAAGCCACACACACACAAACACAGAGAGAGAGAGAGAGAGAGAGAGAGGAGAGGAGCGAGAGAGAGAGAGAGAGAGAGAGAGAGAGAGAGAGAGAGAGAGAGAGAGAGAGAGAGAGAGAGAGAGAGAGACCTAACACCGGAAAAAAATCAAATGATCCATACATTATATGTTTTTGTAAATACAATAATTACCAATAACTATGAGAAATGAATTACTAATATGCACAAACAAAAACTATATATTAAAGAATTTTCTGCAGATTTAAAAACCAAATAACTAGATGAAATATATAAACAATGTATTACATAGCAGTATAAACAATATACTGATGTATAGTCAAACCTGCTCTACTAAGCGACCACCTGTCTTAAACAGCCACCTCAATTATGTGAAACGCCTTTATCTAGTACATCATAACCTGTATTAAACAACCACCTGTTTTAAGAGACCATTTCCTTGGTTGCTAAACACAGATTTCAAATGCACAGACACACAGATAATAATAAAGTACATCCCTAGAAAAGAAATGAATAGACGCCATGCTACACATGGCAGAATTCCAACGTTAGTTCCTCCCTGGATGGTTTGCGGTTTAGTACTATCTAAGACAAACAAGATTGTTGCGGCGTTAGTCAGTAAAGAATTCGCCGCCAGATTACGTGTCATGTGTATAATGACATCAGATTAGTGTCCAGCCTCGCTGACCAGAGCTGTCTGATGGACATCGTAGACATGTCAGACGGCCTGCCCATCACAGATAGACTTTGTCCAAATTAAACGGCTTTTAAAACTATACCGAAACACATTAAGAACATTTCATCAAGCCTGTCCACCACAGATAAATTACTTCTAAATTAAACAGCTTTTTAAACTATACCGCAACACATTACAGTAGCAGATCCGGAGGGGGGGGGGTCCAGCGGTCCGGACCCCCCCCCCCCCCCCCTTTTGAAAACCGACCATAACGTTTCAGGGGAAACGTAATTATATTAACTGTTCTGTGTAAAAGGAGAGATCAGTCATCACATTTTGACCTCCGCCCCTTCAGAAATCCTTCATCCGCGCCTACATTAGGAACGTACCATCAAGCCTGCCCATCACAGATAAACTATGTCCAAATTAAACAGCTTTTTAAACTATACTGAAACACATTAGTAACGAATCATTAGCAGGATTCATTCCATCAAAAATTGCCGTACAAATGATTAGGGTCAAAGATGATAGGCAAGAAGGTGTGTTGACAAATTATATGTTGAGCAGACAACTTTATATCTGAAGAGCGCCTCTCTTACAACTGACGTCAATCCTGCATGTGTGTGCCTGAACGCATACGTACGCGCGTGTATGTGCGCGTTTGTGTGTACGCATGTGTGCTTACCTATACATAGTCCATAATACGTAAGAGTGGTCGGATACACAGACGCATACGCACATGTGTATGGAGACGCATAGATGAAATCTACATTACACTTATAACGAACATGCTCAGAACGAAATAGTGCATAGAACGAACTGGTCGTAAAGTCCAGTTTTATCTCCCTATTCAATAATAACCAACTTATGCTAATGTGTACAATGAACTACTGTTATAACGAACTAACTATCATGGTCCCTTGCGGTTCGTTATACGAGTACTTGTTATAAATAGTACATGTAAAATTATTGTTACGGATCACGCATTGCGGATGATGGATTCATTTCATTTCAACTTATTTTCGTGCTTATATCCAATTAACGTTCAAGCACGCTGTCATGGGCACACACCTCAGCTAGCTGGGCTGTCTGTCCAGGACAGCGGGTTAGTTGTTAGTTGTTATTGGTTACTGAGAGAGAAGAGAGTGTAGTGGTCTTACACCTAGCCTAGCCACTGAGTCGTTGAAACTCGCTCTGGTTGGGAGCCGGTACCGAAATGCGAACCCTGTACCTACCAGCCTTATGTCCGATGGCTTAACCACGACACCACTGAGGCCGGTGGACTGCGGATTACGTATACGTATTTGCTCAAGAATTACGAATAAATGGAACAAAACGCACCCAGGCAGCTTTCGATTTACGACGATCTTGGATCCCTTACTAATGACCATCCATCATCGAGCTGTAATGCCTTTCTGCTTTGAAAATAACTAAGCTTCACAATGATTAACGCCATTAAATTAGCTGCCAATAAGAGGGACCCCACCTTTACGTAATTACCGCCCGCCATCAAAGCGAGTCATGATTATAATATAGTCTAGATTTCGTTCATTTTAACTTATTTTCGTGCTTACCGGCCTCGGTGGCGTCGTGGCAGGCCATCGGTCTACAGGCTGGCAGGTAATGGGTTCGGATCCCAGTCGAGGCATGGGATTTTTAATCCAGATATCGACTCCAAACCCTGAGTGAGTGCTCCGCAAGGCTCAATGGGTAGGTGTAAACCACTTGCACCGACCAGTGATCCATAACTGGTTCAACAAAGGCCATGGTTTGTGCTATCCTGCCTGTGGGAAGCGCAAATAAAAGATCCCTTGCTGCCTGTCGTAAAAAGAGTAGCCTATGTGGCGACAGCGGGTTTCCTCTAAAAAAATCTGTGTGGTCCTTAACCATATGTCTGACGCCATATAACCGTAAATAAAATGTGTTGAGTGCGTCGTTAAATAAAACACTTCTTTATTTTCGTGCTTATATCCAATTAAGGTTCAAGCACGCTGTCCAGGACAGTGGGTTAGTTGTTAGTTTGTTAGTGGTTAGTGAGAAAGAAGAGGGTGCAGTGGCCTTACACCTACCCATTGAGCCCTTAATTACTCGCTCTGGGTTGGAGCCGGTACCGAGCTGCGAACCCTGTACGTGCCAGCCTGTAGTCCGATGGCTTAACCACTACGCCACCGAAGCCGGTTAAAGTCTAGAAGATATACTGAACAACAAAAGACACGCAAATATTAATTTAATTAAATTTATTTACAGTTATTCAGTTTGAGTCTCATTAGTTTTTGTGTCTATTAAAAGTATCAATATGTTGGGCACTGTAGACCAATTCTGAAAGGTTATTTACTTAATTAATTGTATTAGGAAAACAGTAAAAAAAAAAACTAAAAAAAAAAACTAATAAAAAAAATAAACCCAAAAAAATCGCGTTTATCTTGTTGTTTAGTATATTTTAGTAAATGTTTATGAGACAGGAACACCGCCTTCCTTCTAAACATTGTAGAGCCTAGTTACCAACTTTATCAGAAAAAGTGGGTGATGTTTTAGAATGGTCTGTCGTCGCGTTAGTTCTATTGTAAGAGCGCGACTGGACAGTCATAGAAGTCGTGAGCGTAGAACGTTAGTAAACTTTGTCGTGACAGTTGGTAGTCTGAGCCAAGAATTAGACTATATGTCAAAAGCACTAACTTTTTGACATCCAATAGTCAGTGTTAAAATATGACACAATAGTAAATCTATATTTTTTTCAAATTCCACCGTGGTACATATTGCACTGTGGCTAAGCTAGTTATACAGGATACGTTAATCGTTCATAAAAAGCAGTGTCACCATTTCTCAGATGAAAAGGAAGGAAGGAACGAAGGAAGAAAGGAAGGAAATGTTTTATTTAACGACGCATTTAACACATTTTATTTTACGGCTATATGTCATCGGACTTCATGGGCTACTCTTTTTGATTAGCAGCAAGAGATCTTTTATATGCACCATCCCACAGACAGGATAGTAGTCTCAGATGGTGACTTATGAGCACTCGTCGCTGTTTTGTTTAAATCGTCAACGCGAAAGATGCACTTGCTAACAGTTAATTTGTGTCGTCCTTAACTATATGTCTGACGCCATATAACCGTAAATAAAATATTTCGAGTGCGTCGTTAAATAAAACATTTCTTTTTTTCCATATAACGGTAAATAAAATGTGTTGAGTGCGCCGTTAAATAAAACATTTCTTTCTTTGGTGACTTGTACGGGGTTTTTTTCAGGGTTTTTTGTTTTGTGTTTTGACTGAGCTGAATTAAAAGTACTCTGTCCCATACGCGTTGGGGATCCCAGTGTGTGTGTGTGTGTGTGTGTGTGTGTGTGTGTGTGTGTGTGTGTGTGTGTGTGTGTGTGTGTGGGGGGGTGGGTAAAGCTAATTTTTGCCCGAATTTAACGAAAGTACACGAATCTAGATAATAACAATTATATGTATTTCCATTAAAAATATTTTTACATGGATTACAACGAGTAGAATGATGGAAATACATGGTAAAGGAAGGAAGGAAATGGTAGTATGGTACATTGTTTTCAGAGGACCATGCACCCCATAACTGGTGTAACAAAGGCCGTGGTATGTACTATCTTGTCTGTGGGATGGTGCATATGAAAGATCCCTTGCTGCTAATCGAAAAGAGTAGCCCATGAAGTGGCGACAGCGGGTTTCCTCTCTCTCTATATATATATATCCGTGTGATCCTTAATCATATGTCCGACGCCATATAACCGTAAATAAAATGTGTCGAGTGCGTCGTTAAATACAATATTTCCTTCTTTCTTCTTCAACAAGAACTGTCTGTTAGTGATGCTGGATCTCGAGTCATAAACCTCCGAAGTCTTCCATATTCTGTGTCAGTCATTTAGTTCAAACATTACTGAACACCCCGTCACGTGTCTGTCTGTCTGTACGAGGTGCGTGTGCGCATGTCAACGACCAGACTGAGGACCGATTCTCACCGAAGTCTCTGGAGACATGCAAGGGTTGATTTAAAACACCACATTAATTCTACAAACAGTCTTGCGTCAATTCCACATTCAGATCGCAGTTATTGTGACGAGACTACGACTTCCACGTCGCATTCGTACTTGCGAGGACAAGCTGTGCAGGGCCCTGTTCCACAAAGCGATCATAGCGCTAAGATCACCTTAAGTGTATGAAATAGTTATGCATTTAAGGTAATCTTAGCATTAAGATCGCTTCGTGGAACGGGGCCCTGATCTTTACCTAAAGATTACACGGGGGACAAACTGTTGTCAGTGGCATAGCCAGCCAGGGAAATACGTAGATATGGGGACCATGTATCCCACCCCAATCACATCTCTTTTTAGTCCCCACAACATTGTATATTTGGCTGTCTTCCCATATCACGACTCATAGACTGTGTGCATTCCCCCTGCCCTGAATGTGGATTATAGAATCCTCCAATCCACGAAGAGTATGAAAAGGTGCAAGCTTTTTAATTTTAAAATGCTGTTTGAGAAGACCTTATATTACTGAGCGTTCATTAAACAAAATAACCGCCGTACTAATTTGTTTTTTTTATATCAAAAACAGCATGAAGAATTGTCACTGGCATCGCAGGAGTATTCAAAATAAATTCAGCTTCGTTCTGTATAAACATGCCTCGTGAAGTTGTAAAACAAGATTTAGAAAAAACCCTGATTGGTGTTGTTATGACTACAGATCCACAACATTCGGATGCATTACTTATAATTATCTATGATATTTGAGGGGAAAAAATTGCAGAAGAGATAAAACTATATTTGGTATAATAATCATCGATATCTAAATGTAGGTTTCAAGTACGGTAATAAGCTCTTCTTCCGACAATAGGTGCTTTTGAAGTTAATGCATCTTTAATACCGTGACTGGACTAATATCACATTCAGCAAATATAAAAACACCCCCACAAACGCATGCGACCGCATTGTATCAGGTACGTAAGTTGTAACCAGATCGCAGCCGCGTTCAGGGAAAACTTGTTTTAACGTGCCTGTTCCAATGCTGAACACTGCAGCAGGCGCCTCATAGATTCCTTTATAACATGGTATTGTAATATCTGTCTGGGAGTTAAAACTACCCCTTTTGTTACAGCAGTACGTAGGAAAACAAACGTACCGGGACATAGGCGTGTCTAATTACAATTGTAAATTCTGTATGGCGGTGATGAGCCGTGCTTTTCCTGACGACTACTTAATATACATAAAAATATGATTCTGTTTTTATATTAGCCTGTTAATGTGTTTTTACTGGAGACAGTATAGTTTAGCTTATTGACTTTAAGTTATACGCTTCATATTTGATGTAGACACTAGTATTCAGTAACAAATTGGGTGTATTTAGTGGATGGATACGTACATTTATTGGAAACGTATATTTTATGCTATATATTTTGCTAATGATTTACGAATGTTTTCCATTCAAAACAAACCTAAGCTATTAGGTATTAAATGATGCCATTTTTTTTGGTATTAAACCAGGATCCTAATTTGGAGCCTAATTTACAAGCTCTTTAAGGCTATCTGAAGACTACGCCACACAATACGGGAATAACTGATTGCATGACATCATGTTGGTCTCGTCACAATCGGCTACTGCGGGTAAAGGAAGGAAGGAACGAAATGTTTTTATTTAACGACACACTCAACACATTTTATTTACGGTTATATGGCGTCAGACATATGGTTAAGGACCACACAGATATTGAGAGAAAGAAAGAAGGAAGGAAATGTTTTATTTAACGACGCACTTAACACATTGTATTTACGGTTATTTGGCGTCAGACATATGGTTAAGGACCACACAGATATTGAGAGAGGAAACCTGCTGTCGCCACTTCATGGGCTACTCTTTTTGATTAGCAGCAAGGGATCTTTTATATGCACCATCCCACAGACAGGATAGTACATACCAAGAAATGTTTTATTTAACGACGCACTTAACACATTGTATTTACGGTTATGGCGTCAGAACGGAACGAGAAATAGTCCAATGGGTCCACCGACGGGGATCGATCCCAGACCGATCTCACATCGAGCGTGCGCTTTACCACTGGGCTAGTCCCGCCCGCTAATGCGGGTGTGTATAGACATACCCTTCCTTGAGGCATACTTTTAATACAAGATAAAGACTATTGAATGTCAAACATTTGGTAATTGTGATATATATTCTTAAAAAGGAAACCTGCAACAGTTTTCCTTTTCCATTAGTAGCAAGGAATCTTTTATATGCACCACCCCCACAGGCAGGATAGCACATACCACGGCCTTTAAGATACCAGTCATGGTGCACTGGCTCGAACGAGAAATAGCCCAATGTGTTTAAAAAGTCGGGTCTGTCGCTGTAACTTATAATGAACGCATCTTTAGTAGCGCTGTCTGTAGTTACCATGCACACAGTGTTCGCTCACCTCTGGGAGTAGCAACCTTCAATAGTCGGAAACTGCATTAAGCGAAAACATACAAGTTAATGACATACCGACCAGACGACACAGAGGGTGGAGACATAGCATCACTGCTGACGTGCGAGGTGTGAAATCGTCTCTTTCCACTCACAGGAACAGCTAGGTTCTATCCATTCCCAGATGGTACCTAATGGATGGTTTTATCACTGATGTCAGTTGTGGAAATGGACCCCCCCCCCCCCCCCCCCACCCCAGAGACCCCCCGTCAACCCCACCCCCCCCCCACCCCCCACCCCCCCACACACCCCCCCCCCCCCCCCTCCCAAAAAAAACAAACCCACCCCACTTGTATATCTTATGTGACAGTAAGCTGAGGAAATTGTTTGATCCATTCTCAGATGGTACCTAATGGCTAGTTTTATGCATGTGATGTCATTTGAATGAACACAAAACAAAAGTTTGTTTTCTTTAACGACACCACTGGAGCACATTGATTAATTAATCATCGGCTATTGGATGTCAAACATTTGTTGACTCGTAGTCATCAGACGAAACCTGTTACATTTTTCCTAATGCAGCAAGGGATCTTTTCTATGCACTTTCCCACAGACAGGAAAGCACATACCACGGCCTTTGTCCAGTTGTATTGCACTGGTTTTAACGGAATGAACACAACAACCATACTTAAATATCGCATGTAACAGTGCAATCTCTCTCTGCCTCTGTCTGTCTGTCTGTCTGTCTCTCTCTCTGTCTCTCTCTCTCTCTGTCTCTGTCTCTGTCTCTCTCGCTCTCTCTCTCCCACTCTTTCTTTGTCTCTCTTTTACTGTTGTGTTGTGTGTGTGTCTCTCCTTACTCTCTATCTCTATCACTCTCTCTCTCTCTCTCTCTCTCTCTCTCTCTCTCTCTCTCTCTCTCTATCTCGCTCTCGCCTCCCTCTCTCTATCAGCTAGTCTCTCTCTCTCTCCCTCTCTCTCTCTATATATCAATCTATCTCTCCTCTCTCTCTCCTCTCTCTCTCTCTCTCTCTCTCTCACTAGCTCATCTCTCTCTCTCTCTCTCTCTCCTCTCTTCGCTCTCTCTCCAACTCTCTCTTTGTCTCCTCGTTCTGTGTGTGTGGGTCTCTCTCTACCCTCTCTCTCTCTCTCTCTCTCTCTTCTCTCTCTCTCTCTCTCCTCTCTCTCTCTCTCTCTCTCTCTCTCTCCTCCCTCTCTCTCTCTCTCTCTCTCTCTCGCTCTCCTCCCTCCCTCTCTCTCTCTCTCCTCTCTCTCTAAGTATCCCTCTCTCTCCTCTCTCTCTCTCTCTCTCTCTCTCTCTCTCTCTCTCTCTCTCTCTCTCTCTCTCTCTCTCTCTCTCTCTATTACCTAATCTCTCTCATCTCTCTCTCTCTCTCATCTCTCTCTCTCTCTCTCTCTCTCTCTCTCTCTCTCTCTCTCTCTCTCTCTCTCTCTCTCTGTCTCTCTCTTTCTCTGTGTGTCTCTCTTATAAACAGAAATTCTCTCTCAAACAGTAACACACAATTTCTCTCCCTCGCCATCCCTTTCCCCTCTTTCTGTCACAGCTTTTACCCTTACACACAATGTGTCATTCCCTCTCGCTCTCCTATCTCTCTTCTCTATCTCTCTCTCTCTATCTCTCTCTCTCTCTCTCTCTCTCCCTCCCTCCCTCCCACCCTCCCTCTCTCTCTCTCTCTCTCTCTCTCTCTCTCTCTCTCTCTCTCTCTCTCTCTCTCTCTCTCTGTATATCTGTATCTCTCTCTCTCTTTCTCTGTGTGTGTGTGTATGTGTGTGTGTCTCCCAACCAGTTATATGAAAGGCCGTGGTATATGCTATCCTGTCAGTGGGAAAGTGCATTTAACAGATCCATTACTACAGATGGAAATAAGAAGTGGGTGTTCGAAGTACAAAATGATTGGCATCCAATAGCCGATGATTAATTAATCGATGTGCTCTAGTAATGTCGTTAAACAAAACACATTTTAACTCAACCACAGACCACCCCGTGTGATCGATAACTGAACTGACCCCTTAGATAAGTGTCAGTCTTCGTAAATAACTAGTTTATTAATATTAGAGCAAGAAATAATAATCTTTCAGTTTCATGAAAAGAAAGAGAGAGATAGAAAACAAAGAGGAAGCTAACAAAAGTATTAAATTAATATGCTGCGTTAAGAACATGCATTGCCATCATCAACCCCTCCACTCCTCCAAAAAAACCCACCACAAGGCGCGCGTTTCAGCACGTGCCATTATCGACCCTTCGTTTCAACAAGGAGCGATTGTAGAATATAATATATAATTTCGATGCCAACCCACCACGTTTGAAGTAATTCAGCGATAAGACCAAAGTGTCATGTTCAAGAGCTTGGAGTCGCTTCGCAGTAGATAGCAAAGAAAAAAGAAACCCTGTTATATTTCTAGATCTGGTAAAGGAAAAACCAATTATAAAACCAAAACCGAACAAAACCAATGATCTTATACACATTTACGTCAATCGGCCACACTAAGACTGTGTTATATTTTGTTTGGACGCGAGGAAATTGGAAAACTGACACAGGGGCCGCGGAACATGGGTAGGGGAGGGAGCGGGTGGTTGTTATACCTTCATTTTTCTCTGTTATTGTGCTCAGAATGATCCCTGGGAAGTGCTCCCCAACTTACAAATCGCACTGACAGTGCCCCCCCCCCCCCCCAATTCCAAATACACTCCGCGGGCCCTGTGCCCAAAGGTTTCCCAACACCAAATACATTTCCCAACTACCTACCCACCTACCTACTTCTCTATTTGTCTGTCTGTGTGTTAGTCAATCACTGAGTCAGTCGGTCTGTCTGTCTGTCTGTCTGTCTGTCTGTGTGTCTCTCTCTCTCTCTCTCTCTCTCTCTCTCTCTCTCTCTCTCTCTCTCTCTCTCTCTCTCTCTCTCTCTCTCTCTCTCTCTCCCATCTCTCTCTCTTTCTCTGTCTATCTGTCTATCTATCTATCTATCTATCTTATCTATCTATCTATCTATCTTAGTCTACTTAGATTCTATCTATCTTGTCATTGATAATAATGTTTGTGTCGTATTCTCGTTTCGGCTTGCCGCATTAAGTAATTAGGGTGAATTATTCTTGCCGTTCATCACCATCGGACATGGCAATGTGTCTGCCAAATTAGCAGCGCCTTTATTAAATGCTTTGCACTATCTATCGTAAGTAGGTTTGTGGTCCGATCTAATTTATTAGCAAACTGTGTCTCGGCTTGAATTTCGCTACAGCTAGCATATTGGACGACCTGTGAGTGGCGTAATTCCCTCAGTCGTCGCTCTCCCACGGACCAAAGACTCGTTCACGTAGATATATCAACTAGACGTGATTTCTGGGTGGAAGAGAAAACGAAACAACCATGCCTAATGTTGCAAGAACCTTGTTATGTGAAATATTTACGTTATTTCACAGAGGTTATTTCGGTGTTTAATGTATTAAACAGCCATACCTAATGTTGCAACAACCTTGTTATGTGAAATATTTACGTTATTTCACAGAGGTTATTTGGGTGTTTAATGTATTAAAGGAGAGTAGTTAGCAAAGTAAAGTTTTAAAAATCTCCCGAAAGGACAAACACACACACACACCCACACCACACCCAGAGAGCGAGAGAGAGGAGTATGAGAGAGGAGGATGAGGGAGGAGAGAATTTTAGATGAGCCCCCCCGAGAGAGAGAGAGAGAGGAGAGAGAGAGAGAGAAAGACAGACAGACAGACAGACAGACAGACAGACAGACAGACATACATACAGACTGAGAAAGAAAGTTAAAGGTTTGTTTTGTTTAACGACGCCACCAGAGCACATTGATTAATTAATCATCAGCTATTGGATGTCAAACATTCGGTCATTCTGATTCGTAATCATCAGAGGAAAACCCGCTACATTTGTCCTAACACAGCAAGAGATATTTTATATGCACTTTCCCACAGACAGGAAAGCACATACCACGGCATTGAGAGGAGAGACAGAGACAGACACACCAACAAAATTCGGTAATGAAGAAATTCCTGGTATAAAAAAGTGATCCATTCCAGACAACATCGGCATGCAACAGAGTATAGTTGATGACCCTGCGTTAGCTGTATGGAAAGATGTAAAAAAGTTTTTTTAAAACAACAAGAAACTATACACTGACACTCAGCTAGGAATTACGCAGTCACAATCACAACTACATTGTGTTCCAGTAGGACCCCTACACGGTGGTCCCAGCGCGTAACACGAGCAGGTTTTCATCCAGAGTTTACACTGACATTTCTAGTACACGAAGATAGCTGATGCCTTTCATATACAATTAAGCCGCGTTTTCGCCCCGCGATCTGTTATAAGAAAGAAAGAAATGTTTTATTTAACGACGCACTCAGCACATTGTATTTACGGTTATATGGCGTCAGACATATGGTTAAGGACCACACATATATTGAGAAAGGAAACCTGTTGTCGCCACTTCATGGGCTACTCTTTTCGATTAGCAGCAAGGGATATTTTATATGCACCATCCTACAGACAGGATAGTACATACCACGACCTTTGATATACCAGATGTGGTGCACTGGCTGGAACGAGAAATAGGTCAATGGGCCCACCGACGGAGATCGATCCCAGACCGACCGCGCATCGAGCGAGCGCTTTACCACTGGGCTACGTTCCGCCCCAGCGATCTGTTACCAGTGGCTGATCAATTCAGGTGGGTATTTTTGTTTACCGTTTCGACCAATATTTCATGACTGGCCATGGTATGTACTGCTGTTGTGTCTGGGTTGAGCAGATAAAATCATATTTAATGAAGATCTGACCTCAGTGACTCGGAGATCAAACATTCATGTTTTAGGATGGTGGGTAATGAGTTCGCGTCGCAGTACAGTTCACACAAATTATCTCTCTATTTCCCTCTCTCACACACACGAATTTCTTTTTCTTTCCCTCTTTCTTCTCTTTTTCTCTCCTCTCTCTCTCTCCTCCTCTCCTCTCTCTCCTCTCTCTCTCTCTCTCTCTCTCTCTCTCTCTCTCTCTCTCTCTCTCTCTCTCTCTCTCTCTCTCTCTCTCTCTGTGTGTGTCTCTAACCTCTTATATTCTACTAACAAAAACTGTGTTTTACTACATTAAATATCTAAATTCTGTTGTAATAAACTAAATATTCCACATATAAAGATTGCATTGTACATGCAACTTAATTGATTACAAATATGAAATTAAACTAAAAAGAAAAGTACTATATAAAAGCAATACTCCGCTTCACCAACAACGTACTTATCCTGAAAATAGAATTTTTCAATTTTATTTAAAACTAACAATTTTTTTTTGGGGGGCTATCCCCGAGCTACAGATTTTTCATAATTACGAACTTATAAGACACTTTTCAACAATCAATACACGGTAACCGCCTTGCTTTGACATAGTTTTCTGGGTAAAATTTTTATTTTATGCCCGGGTGATTAGAACCGAAAATAACTGATCCGTCGTCCGATTGCCTGAGCGGAGATATGTAAAAAGATCGATTTAATTCCTGGTACACTACCACAGTCATGTAATGTCATCTGAAATAATCGTTCCAACTCTTAACCTCAGGCAATAACCGGAGCTCTTAGAATCGGAAGAAATGAGGACCAGCAATTTCTCCGACCCTAGAGGAAGAAACTGTCATTGATCAGGCTTAAGTTCAAAGCAGCTAAGGATTCGAATTCTCAAAACTGAAAACATATTTTTGTACTTCACGTTACGAATGCTTAAAACTCGTGGGTCCATTCTCTTATGTTTTCTTCCCGTGACAACCAGTGCTTCACACCTAGTATATCAAAGGATGCTCTATATACTGTATTTATTTAAAGGTTATTTTGCATGTCAGTCTCTTGGAAATTGCATAGAAAATGATTGCTAAATGGTCAAAATCACGTATCCCTGGTAGCGTTCCCTCCCCTCTTCTGTCTTCTGTCTCTGTCTCACCTATCTCTCTCTGTCTGTCTGTCTCTCTCCTACGGATGTCCTGTCTGTCTGTTCTGTCTTTCCTCCTCCTTTTCCTCTCTTTTTCCCTCTCCCTCTCTCTCTCTCTCTCTCTCTCTCTCTCTCTCTGTCTGTCTGTCTCTAAGGATGTCTGTATGTCTGTGTGTGTGCCTCTCTCTCTCTCTCTCTCTCTCTCTCTCTCTCTCTCTCTCTCTCTCTCTCTCTCTCTCTCTCTCTCTCTCTCTGTATGTCTGTCTGTATCTCTCTCTCTAAGGCTGTCTGTCTGTCTCTCTGTCTGACACTGCTCTAGTGACATCATTTCTCATCCAATGTTCATGAAACAGGAATAGGATCATGAAAGGTGAGGGGATTTGCAACATTTCAGATGCGTTTTTTAATGTAAGAGAAAGTTCAAAATGTATAATGCATATTAGATACTTGGCATAGTCTTCTACTTTCCATTTGCGTTGACAGTTATTTTCCGATATCAAGTCTTGGTTACAGCTATTTTTAGATACCATGTAGTGGTTAGAGTTATTTCTGATATAAGTCGAACGAAATGTTAATAGTTACAGTCAAATAACATGTGATTGATCGCATAATGAGGGAAAGTCAGAAACTGGGTGAAAAAATGTCATGTGTTAATTTTATAATCTTGCCTGAAGCGTAAAGGATAGAAAGTAAAATTTCAGAATCAATTTCAATTCAAAATCGATTAAAACAGGAATTCTGAGAGTACTGCTAAAGCAATACAAGGCCCAACGTATTTTTGTATTTTCTAAGTTCAATGGCCAAAACTATGTCACACATGGGCAAATCTCCATGAAAGTCAAACTTGATATGTAACTCTATATGATAAGGCTATACACAAACTTTCTTGAGCTTTACAAAATAAAAGTCCGGAAAACTGTATGTGTAATAAACGGACGAACGGACGGACGGACTTGACTGACTGACAGGCAGCCAGGCAGGTAGGCAGACAGACAGGCAGAAAGAAAGAAAGAAAGAAAGAAAGAAAGAAAGAAGGTAGCTAAGAAGTTAGCTAATAGTTAGGTAGATAGATAGATAGATAGATAGATGGATAGATGGATATATGGATGGATGGATGGACGGACGAACGGACATAATAAGGACGGACGGACAGACGAACGGACAGACAGACGAAGACAAAACCTATAGTACACTCCAGTTGGCCGGTAGGGGACTAAAACAGAATAAAAACAAATGTACACCATTACAAAGAAGACCGTGCTATATATCATTAAAATCTTCGAAATAACTTCCCTTCTTCCGCCATGAATCACAAATTTAACTTCATCATTTGAAGATTTGAAGAGTCTACAAATCGTTCGTCTCTGACGAAACCGGACATTTAATCCTTCACCCACTCGATTAGTTCGACGTCTGTCTTAACCTAATCCCTATCGTCTGCTGACCTTCATAAACTTTCATTGAGAACTCATCCCAGAACTCTGTTCAACGAGAAGGTCTTTCAATTACTCGTTCCCTAAACCCCTTTAATGGTATCAGCGTTTGATTTCGATACGTGGATTAGAGTCGCAATTGGAATACGTTCATCTCCTGGCGTGGCGCTAGGACGTCATGTGTTTTGTCTACGGTATCGACCACGCGGTAATTGTGATCATAGTCGGGGATCGCTACATGAAAGCACATAAAGGAAGGAGTCTTGTTTAATAATATTGAGTCTATTAAAACAGAAAAGTAAAGTTGTTTTTTTAACAACACGGTCAGTATAGTGTTTAATTACATTCGTTCTATTTGGAAAATCTGAATGATGAAACCGTATTCCATAATCAAAATCTTATCTCCGCACAAGGTAAAACCGAAAGGATATTTTAGGCAAAGTTGTGATTGCTTCCATGATCCACTGTCAGATGCTTGTCCTTAGGAAGACCGCTACTCCCATAAGAGATCCGTAACGCGATGTTTCATCCAACCTGTACCGGCTGAAGGAGGACTGCCACTCCCATGACTAGTTTAGAATACCCAAACTTGTGCAGTATAGAGCTCAAAGGAATATATATAGCTGTGATGGCATGCATTCGTCAATCACTGTAGAAACAGTGATGATATATCAGATGTTCTCGAAAGGTGAGTATATCCTGTCCCACCAGTGGCACCCGCCATGAGCAAAACCATGAGCCATCAAGTCCAAAGTTAAAACGTACAAGATTTTCACCAAAAAGATGAAAAGGCATGAACAAGGGTGTAAATAGGGTTTTGTGTTAGGCATCATTTAAGTCAAAGAGTGTCTAAAATAAAACATTTTTGTAGACTTTCGGGCATCCTTGGATGTTATAACACTGACCAAACAACTTCTCTACCAGTATTATGTGTTGGTCTTTACAATCGGCATATGATGAGCATGATGAGCATACCCTAAGGTATCTTAGAAGTTACACAATATAAACACCAAAACCTGGAGCAGAAGAATATTGCTCAACATGAAGGGAAAACTGACTCTCTCTCTCTCTCTCTCTCTCTCTCTCTCTCTCTCTCTCTCTCTCTCTCTCTCTCTCTCTCTCTCTCTCTCTCTCTCTCTCTCTCTCGATGTATTTTTGGTGAGCAGTTATTCAGTCTTTACATATCACAAGAATAATTAATAAATATTTTGGTCATTCTCTCTGTATGTCTGTCTGTCTGTCTGCCCCTCTCTCTCTCTCTCTCTCTCTCTCTCTCTCTCTCTCTCTCTCTCTCTCTCTCTCTCTCTCTCTCTCTCTCTCTCTCTCTCTCTCTCTCTCTCTCTCTCTCTCTCTCTCTCTCTCTCTCTCTCTCTCTCTCTCTCTCTCTCTCTCTCTCTCTCTCTCTCTCTCGATGTATTTTTGGTGAGCAGTTATTCAGTCTTTACATATCACAAGAATAATTAATAAATATTTTGGTCATTCTCTCTGTATGTCTGTCTGTCTGTCTGTCTGCCTCTCTCTCTCTCTCCTCTCTCTCCTCCTCCTCTCTCTCTCCTCTCTCCCCCCTCTCTATCCTCTCTCTCTCTCTCTCTCTCTCTCCTTCCTGATCTATTTTCGGTGAGCCTCTCGTTTTTTAATCTTTCTCTCCTATCGTCTCAACTCCGAATCATTTCCTAAATCTCGCTTTTTGTCATTCTACAACTTTGATATTTTCCCTTTAATACTGAATTTACCCCCAGGATATGTTTAAATAAACATAGCTTTCCTTTCTTAATAGCAGATATGCTTTTTTCATATCACATAAATGACATTTATCCTTTATCCAGAAAGTAATATGCAAAAATTAAAGAAGCAGCACTGAGAGTACTTACACCCAAGCCTTCCATCAAAATCAACAAGTTTATTAATGAGATAGCAGGCGATCCGTTTACTAATATGCATAAAAGATACAAGAAAAACACGCCTGGAGCTAGAAAATAATTAGAAATGGATACTGTTTGCTACCTTCTCTAACCTGCAATATGACTACTCTGAAATGAACTGTAGTGCGTTATATCAAGTGCAAATTAAACTAAGACAAGAAATACTAAAACATAGATACTTTAATACAAGAAAAACAAATCTCAAGGTGAAAACAAACAACATAATTTCGATTCAATAAGAAACCTCTGTCACAACGTTTTCAAGAAAAACAGTACAATAAGGTTAGCTCACAGCTGTATTCAATATAGCAGCACAAGAAAGTCATCACACAACTGTATTCAATAGAACAGCACAAGAAAGTCAACACACAACTGCATTCAACAGAACAGCACAAGAAAGTCATCACACAACTGTATTCAATAAAACAGCACAAGAAAGTCATCACACAACTGTATTCAATAAAACAGCACAAGAAAGTCATCACACAACTGTATTCAATAGAACAGCACAAGAAAGTCATCACACAACTGTATTCAATACAGCAGCACAAGAAAGTCATCACACAACTGTATTCAGTACAACAGCACAAGAAAGTCATCACACAACTGTATTCAATAGAATAGCACAAGAAAAAAAGAAAGAAATGTTTTATTTAACGACGCACTCAACATATTTTATTTACGGTTATATGGCGTCAGACATATGGTTAAGGACCACACAGATTTTGAGAGGAAACCCGCTGTCGCCACTACATGGGCTACTCTTCCGATTAGCAGAAAGGGATCTTTTATTTGCGCTTCCCACAGGCAGGATAGCACAAACCATGGCCTTTGTTGAACCAGTTATGGATCACTGGTCGGTGCAAGTGGTTTACACCTACCCATTGAGCCTTGCGGAGCACTCACTCAGGGTTTGGAGTCGGTATCTGGATTAAAAATCCCATGCCTCGACTGGGATCCGAACCCAGTACCTACCAGCCTGTAGACCGATGGCTACCACGACGCCACCGAGGCCGGTCAACACAAGAAAGTCATCACACAACTGTATTCAATAGAACAGCACAAGAAAGTCGTCACACAACTGTATTCAATAGAACAGCACAAGAAAGTCATCACACAACTGTATTCAATATAACAGTCCAAGGAAGTCATCACACAACTGTATTCAATATAACAGTGCAAGGAAGTCATCACACAACTGTATTCAATGTAACAGTGCAAGGAAGTCATCACACAACTGTATTCAATATAACAGTCCAAGGAAGTCATCACACAACTGTATTCAATATAACAGTGCAAGAAAGTCGTCACACAACTGTATTCAATAGAACAGCACAAGAAAGTCATCACACAACTGTATTCAATATAACAGTGCAAGGAAGTCATCACACAACTGTATTCAATATAACAGTGCAAGGAAGTCATCACACAACTGTATTCAATATAACAGTGCAAGGAAGTCATCACACAACTGTATTCAATATAACAGTGCAAGAAAGTCGTCACACAACTGTATTCAATAGAACAGCACAAGGAAGTCATCACACAACTGTATTCAATAGAACAGCACAAGAAAGTCGTCACACAACTGTATTCAATAGAATAGCACAAGAAAGTCATCACACAACTGTATTCAATATAACAGTGCAAGAAAGTCGTCACACAACTGTATTCAATAGAACAGCACAAGAAAGTCATCACACAACTGTATTCAATATAACAGTGCAAGGAAGTCATCACACAACTGTATTCAATATAACAGTGCAAGGAAGTCATCACACAACTGTATTCAATAGAACAGCACAAGAAAGTCATCACACAACTGTATTCAATAGAACAGCACAAGAAAGTCGTCACACAACTGTATTCAATAGAATAGCACAAGAAAGTCATCACACAACTGTATTCAATATAACAGTGCAAGAAAGTCGTCACACAACTGTATTCAATAGAACAGCACAAGAAAGTCATCACACAACTGTATTCAATATAACAGTGCAAGGAAGTCATCACACAACTGTATTCAATATAACAGTGCAAGGAAGTCATCACACAACTGTATTCAATATAACAGTGCAAGGAAGTCATCACACAACTGTATTCAATATAACAGTGCAAGAAAGTCGTCACACAACTGTATTCAATAGAACAGCACAAGGAAGTCATCACACAACTGTATTCAATAGAACAGCACAAGAAAGTCGTCACACAACTGTATTCAATAGAATAGCACAAGAAAGTCATCACACAACTGTATTCAATAGAACAGCACAAGAAAGTCGTCACACAACTGTATTCAATAGAACAGCACAAGGAAGTCATCACACAACTGTATTCAATAGAACAGCACAAGAAAGTCGTCACACAACTGTATTCAACAGAACAGCACAAGAAAGTCGTCACACAACTGTATTCAATAGAACAGCACTGAAATTATCTCACTATAATCATTATAACAGTACAAGAAAGCTTTCTCACAACTTAATCAATATAACAGTACACGAAAGCTATATCACTTTAACCAATATAACAGTACACGAAAGCTATGTCACTTTAACCAGTATAATAGTACATGAAAGCTATCTCACTATAACCAATGTAACAGTACACGAAAGCTATGTCACTTTAACCAATATAACAGTACACGAAAGCTATGTCACTTTAACCAATATAATAGTACACGAAAGCTATCTCACTATAACCAATGTAACAGTACACGAAAGCTATCTCACAACTTTAATCAGTATAACAGTACAATTGTATGACACGTCCTGTCACATAACTCACCAATGGCAGGCATAGTCTTATTTAATGTGATATTCAAAGTTAGATGCACTTCGAATTTTGACCCGGTGAGTAGGGTATCCACGAGTACTCGAGTACCCGGGCACGGGCCGAGTCTAGCAAGACCCGAGTCCGTTCACAGGACTCGAGTATGCGTGCAAGGAAAAACACTTTCATTTAATTATTTTTAAAAAACCGTCCTTTTGCCATATGCTTGCCGCTAGTTACATTATAAGCATATGAGACATGGAGGGAAAATAAAAATCGAATGTGTGGAATGCAATACAATGGCATGATTTTGCATTACGATTTCAGCGCTGGAATTAAGATGGATAATGCTATTTAACTTTATTCCTCAGTCTCATTATCATCTAGTGTAAGTGTCGGGTACTCGGGTCCGGGTCGAGTTTGACCTTCGAGTACTCATGTCCAATATGTTGGACTCGTGGATATGAGGTGAGATGATATTTGGTGTACTGCTACCTTAAAATTCACAAACTACTGTGACGTAACCGGTGACGTGAGCACTACGTCTCCGAGAGCGGTAACAACTATCTCAAACATATTTGTTTCTGGCATGTTCTAAAAGGTTTATGTCTATACTCTCCAGGTAGTCAATAATATTATGTAACTCGACTTTCATCTTTATTTATCAAGAATCAATACAGAAAAATATGATTCGAATATATTTTAAATTATTTTTTTCTATTGTGAAATCACCTTTGTTCGTGGTTGTCTAATGTTCGTGTGTAATACGTGAATTGGTGCAGTCAACGAATTTAAGAACACAACGAAACTATTATAATGTTTGCATATTATAGAAATTTATATTACATTTTCGATCCACGAATTTTGGAGTCCAACGAAACGTGTTTCTTAGCAAAACCACGAATATTTAAAGCTACGAAAATAAAGGATTTCACAGTATATTGCTGCCTGATTCATTTGAAATCCTTCGTGTACAGATCGGGGCGGGACGTAGTCCAGTGGTAAAGCGTTCGCTTGATGCGCGGTCGGTCTAGGATCGATCCTCGTCTGTGGACCTATTGGGCTATTGCTCGTTCCAGTCAGTGCTCCACAACTGGTGTAAAGGCCAGGGTATGTACTATCGTGTCTGTGGGATGGTGCATATAAAAGATCCCTTGCTGCTAATCGAAAAGTTTAGCCCATGAAGTGGCGACAGCGGATTTCCTCACTCGATATATGTGTGGTCCTTAACCACATGTCTGACGCCATAATTATAACCGTAAATAAAATGTGTTGAGTGCGTCGTTAAATAAAACATTTCCTTCCTTCCTTCGTGTGCAGATCTGTTTTTACGAATATAACTTCATTTTGTTCTTCTTTTATCACTGAAGAGGAAGTTTATTTGACATCGTATTGTAGTATAAAATATGGATTGAAGAAAATGTCTTTTTTTCGCATCTGTCTTGAGTGCTAACATCTCGACATAGATGTTAAAAAAAAGAATTGATTTGTGAATCTGCAACACAGATAATTAACTGGCCGTCAGGTTTTTTTAAAATTCTAAATTTGACTGATTGCAGACGTGGTAAAAAAAAATCGGAGAATGTGGTCTGTAAATAACACGTCATTAATAAAGCTGTCGTGACCAGTGTCACTAATGGAAATCCCAAAATATATTTTTATTTTTTTATTTTGCAGTATTGGATGGAGAGTAATTTAGCAGTTTCAGACTTTTATTTTTCAAATTAGCCTACGTACTTTTATTGACAAGTTCAAGGGTACATTACGTCAAAGCAAATCATGTGTATATACATATGTGTGTGTGTGTGTGTGTGTGTGCATGCGTGCGTGCGTGCGTGCTGGTTTGTGTGTGATTAGGTGCGTGCGTGAGTGTTTGTGTGTATGTATGTGTGCATGGGTGTGTTTGTGTGTGTGTGTCTGTGTGTGTGCGCGCGCGCGAGCACATATTATTTCGAATTAGTCCACACTTGGAGTTGCATGGAATCAGAAAAGACAATTCTATTTGTTTTTGACTAATGGGTCTGCTAAATTGTTTCTAAATTTTCTCATTTAAATGCAATATTTCATGCATGTGTATGATTGCAGGAGTGGGTGCTTGATTTTTCTAGGAAGAGGTGCAACTTGGAAAAAAAAACACCTACACAATTCCAGTGTCCCAATCAGTGCTCCACCACTGTTATATCAAAATCCGTGGTATGTGCTGTCTTGTTTGTTGGAAGTGCATATAAACGATTCCATGATGCTAATGGGAAAGAGTAGAAGAATTTTTCTGAAGACTACGTGTCAGAATTACCAAATGTTTGACATCCAATAGCCGATGATTAATTAATAAATGTGCTCCAGTGGTGTCGTTAAACGAAACAAACTTTAAACTTTTCAGTGTGAAAATACGTTATCTATGGGAAGGAGTACATCTCCCCGACTGAAAAATAAATTCAATTCATTCATCTATCAAACAAAACCGGCCTCAGTGATGTAGTGCAGAAGCGGATCGGGGGGGGGGGGGGGGGGGGGGGGGGGGGAGTAGGGGCCCGGGACCACCTCATTCCGCCTCATGTCTGATGCGCGGTCGGTCTAGGATCGATCCCCGTCGGTGGACCCATTGGGCTATTTCTCGTTCCAGCCACAACTGGTGTAACAAGGGCCGTGGTATGTACTATCCTGTCTGTGGGATGGTGCATATAAAAGATCCCTTGCTGCTAATCGAAAAGAGAAGCCCATGAAATGGCGACAGTGGGTTTCCTCTCTCAATACCTGTGTGGTCCTTAACCATATAACCGTAAATAAAATGTGTTGAGTGCGTCGTAAAATAAAACATTTCCTTCCTTCCTTCCATATAACCGTAAATAAAATGTGTTGAGTGCGTCGTTAAATAAAACATTCCCTTGCGCCTCATGTCATTGCCTCCCCCCCCCCCCCCTCAAATGTCATCGGACATAAGGCTGGTAGGTGTTGGGTTCAACTCCATGGTTCCGCTTCCCACTAACCCACAATCCAGATAGCTGAGGGGTGTGTGCCCAGGACAGTGTGCTTGAAATTTGATTGGATATAAGCACGAACATAACTACAAATGAATGAAATATGAACGAAAGTTTGTCGGTATACTTCCGAGTTCAGAGAGATATTGGTTGATAATGTTTCCCTATACGTATTAAATTTGTCTTACCAGAAGCCCTTGTAACAAACTGCAAATTCGCACTAAGGCAATACAAAACGATAATAATCGCTATGTTGGCTTGAAACTTGTCAGGTTGTTGAGACCTTAACTAGCAAACTACTTGATAACATCTCTTTAATTATTAGTATTAGTCAAATATGACATCATAAGTGGTGTGTAAGGCCCACACTTAAAGGTGAAGTCGTACGAATTACTTAGTAACTGAATATTCGGATTACTTGGTTACTGAATATTCGGATTACTTAGTAACTGAATATTCGGATTACTTGGTTACTGAATATTCGGATTACTTGGTTACCGTACTGAATATTCGGATTACTTGGTTACTGAATATTCGGATTACTTAGTAACTGAATATTCGGATTACTTAGTAACTGAATATTCGGATTACTTAGTAACTGAATATTCGGATTACTTAGTAACTGAATATTCGGATTACTTGGTAACTGAATATTCGGATTACTTGGTTACTGAATATTCGGATTACTTGGTTACTGAATATTCGGATTACTTGGTAACTGAATATTCGGATTACTTGGTTACTGAATACCGTATAACCGGAAATTTTCGTGGTCTTAATTTTTCGTGGTTTGGGGTATAAAAACATTTCAAGGTTTCTTATTTTCGTTGTTTGCCAAATCCAAATTGAAAGTGATTTTATTTTCGAGTTTTAGCAAGTCTAGTTGCGAGAATACTTGCTATTGTTGATTAAAGTTTCACTTCGGCTGCCAGTTGTTCGATACTACCGACGTGTGAAGTTAAACAATAGAACAGTCACCTGTAGCCTAATTGGCCACTGTGATACCCGGTATGCTATTCGACAGACAACTGATCACAGTCTTTGATTTTGTGTAGTAACTGAATATTCGGATTACTTGGTTACTGAATATTCGGATTACTTAGTAACTGAATATTCGGATTACTTGGTTACTGAATATTCGGATTACTTGGCTACTGAATATTCGGATTACTTGGTTACTGAATATTCGGATTACTTAGTAACTGAATATTCGGATTACTTGGTAACTGAATATTCGGATTACTTGGTTACTGAATATTCGGATTACTTAGTAACTGAATATTCGGTTTACTTAGTAACTGAATATTCGGATTACTTAGTAACTGAATATTCGGATTACTTAGTAACTGAATATTCGGATTACTTGGTTACTGAATATTCGGATTACTTGGTTACTGAATATTCGGTTTACTTAGTAACTGAATATTCGGATTACTTGGTAACTGAATATTTGTAATATTCAGATTACTTGGAAACTGAATATTCGTAATATTCGGATTACTTGGAAACTGAATATTCGTAATATTCGGATTACTTGGTAACTGAATATTCGTAATATTCGGATTACTTGGTAACTGAATATTCGGATTACTTAGTGATTGAATATTCGTAATTCAATTACCAAACGATTAGAAATGAAAATTAGATACCAAACATCGGTGTTGCATCGCCCTAAACGATTCCTACAATGTGTTGTACAAGAAATTCCAAATTGGTGAAACCAAGCATAACTATTTTCAAACTGGGCATCTCTCTCCTATTAAGATGAATACGTCCGTGTTATTCTGCGTTCAGGAAAACGAACGACGGTGAAATGCTTGTAAAATAAATAGCACAGGCGTAATAATAAACACAGTAACATTTTTAAAATGATCAATCCGAACTACCACAACACTGAAAATAAAGTGGTGCGTTAAGAACCAGCGTAAAAGAACTTAAAACTTACAAGCATCTGAAGGTTTCGAGATCGATGGTTTAGTTCGTGTCCTGCTCGCGCGTATCTTATTTTGCGTAACCCATTTTTCGTTCACGCATTAAACGTAAGGCGTCGTTTACATGATCATGAAAGATTACTCAAAAATGAAATGTGTTTCAGAGGCCTGGGCCCGTATTTTCGAAGCCATCGTAGCTACGATATGTCGTTAATCCGTCGTGAATGACTGCGGCAAATGTAGCGTATTTTCAAAATTGTCGTAACTCCAAAATATCGTAAATATATCGTAGATCCTACGACTTGTAATGCGAACATCGAACTTGTACAAAGATATCACATTACAGCATGGTGGTTTGTGTCTGACATTACTGATAGCAAAATATTAATGAAAAATACATACAAAACTAGATGTAAATTGTTAAACACACTTCCAACAAAGGTACATCAAGCAGCATACTGTCCTGGACAGACAGCCCAGATAGCTAAGGTGTGTGTCCAGAACAACGTGCTTGAACCTTAAAGGCGCAGACCCTAGTTTCAACCCGTAAAAATGGACACTAAGTTTGGTTAAGTTACAAACATGTAACATATTTGTATAACGTTACAAGAGAGTGAAACAAGAGTCTGTGGCGTTGAAACAGTGAAATATCGTAAAACATAGACTAAAACTCTACTCCATAACTGTTATTTCTCAGACGCACGTGCGTTTTTAAAAATATGAAAAACGCATTTTGTGGTATTAGAAACACTAGGATAACCAGAAACATTTCGGATGTACGGAAATGAATAATCTAAACAATAAAATATAAGCAATGTTTGATTTATAGTGATCATAAACGTCTAAATATGCCTTAGTGTTTAAAAACTAGGGTCTGTCCCTTTAATTGGACATAAGCACGGAAATAAATTGAAATCAATCAATTAAGCAGCATGCAGCCTTTTGATATCAATGCATCTGCTAATAAACTTAAACTTGTTCTTTTGTGCAAAATGTTTTCAATCATCAATTTAAAGTTGCAGTCCTTAGTATATTTTTTATTATGTAACAATTTAGAAGTGATCATTAGTTTTCGTTTTCTTTAGGATTTCCGTTACATCTTATTCACAATCTAGGTCATATTCAAAAGCAGCGTTAATGAAATAACGCCATTTGGCAGGTAGCTACAATGAAAAGTAAAATATTGGATAACGTCTCTGTTTGGAGAAAATAATTTAAAATATAGTTTGGACGTTGCCTTCTGCATTATTTGAGAAAAATACGTGGTTTTTTTCCATTAATATACGTAGTGTCTACTGTGATTACAGCTCATAAAATGGTGTGTGTGTGTGTGTGTGTGTGTGTGTGTGTGTGTGTGTGTGTGTGTGTGTTGCTTTTTAAAATTTGTCAAAATATTCTGTACTACTAAAAGATTGAACGTAATCCGAGCCGCAGGCCTACAGTACTTGTAGAATAACATCCTCACTTTATGTCAAAATATTCAGTACTACTGAAAGACTTAACGCAACCTATCTGTAGGCCAACCCAACTTGTAAAATAACATCTTCACTTTATGTCACATGAATGTACTCTTAACACGACACAACACATTGATTTCATAATATCCACTAACCCAGTAAACACAATCGAACCGAACAAGTCACGCCAGATTGACAATTTCCCACAATTAATGCTGTCTGTTTCTTATACTGAACAGCCATTGCGGTGATACATCACTGAAACGTAAGAAGGGACAGCAATCGAAACTCCTCGCAGAAGTTTGCTTACGCGGTATCAAGTGACGTTTTTATGCCGGGCGCTGCCACCGACCTTGGCATTAATGGTGATGGGTTGTTCGCAAGCACGCTACCAAAACACACAGACGTCTAGCGGTACTCTGGAACAGGTAGCAGTGACTGATGGGTCACGTGAGCCAACAGCCCAGATGACGTAGTGGGACGTCTAGGAATGGCCGGTTGTGTTGCTGAATATTTTATTAGTGTTCCGTCGAGTTCACCCGGGACCCGGCTGGGTTCAGCACTGATTAATTTACGTATGTCATCAAGAGAAAGCAAATAAATCCTGGGATAGATAGGTTTAATGGTTCAGTAGTATTGACTATAATTATGAAAACAAGACAGCGTTCAGTGTTCAGCGCCACCTGCAAAACGTAGTGATCAGTGTTGTACTTATCTCCCTTGGTTATACATACGCCATTACCATAAGCGTACGAGACAGGAGGGCAGGGGTTAATTACCCCCTAGTACTGGAGCAAAACCTCAAATGTGGTCAAAAATTACACACATATTCATGCAAAATTTGCTAACCTCAAATCTTGTTACCAGGTATTTTTATCATTCTACCCTCAAAAGTAGTTGTAATTCGTGTTAAAATGCGTAGTAATTCGTTTTTCAACCCTATATAGTTGTTTGGTAGTAATGCTAATGTGAATAAATGTTGTTACCCAAATTCAGACATTTTCGTTTAATTCGGGATAAAGCCAGCCTGTTCCCCTACAAATATGGGAGCCCGTACACCTGTCGCCATTATACATGCCTTAAAAAACATCCAAGCTACTCCATTTTTGTATATCACGGGCCTCGGTGGTCTAATTGTTACGTCATCGAACTTAACGTTGGTAAGTACTGGGTTGTTATTCCAAAGTCAGTTTTAATGGCTCAACGGGGAGGTTACAGGCCACAACACAACTTCTTTCTCACTAACAAGTAACCACGTGTCAAAATTACCAAATGTTTGACATCCAATAGCCGATGATTAATAAATCAATGTGCTCTAGTGGTGTCATTAAACAAAAATAAAGTTTTAACTTTCAAGAATACTTTAACTTTAAAACTAACATCCCACATTTCAAGATGTTAGACAATAGTCTTTCCCGCAGGGAACGCCTTTTTATACTATGGGATTTACTACAAGTTATTTATTTCTGAGCTGGTTGTTCTAAACTGCATACAAAAGTAGTATTTATTTGTTATTTCCAAAACCTGATTGTTCTAAATTGCATACAAAAGTAGTATTTATTTGTTATTTCCAAAACATTTTAACTGTAGGAGGATGGGGCGGACTATAGATAAAGACAACAGTACTCTTGTAGTGACACCTTGTTTTATAGGTTGTACTATACCAAATAAAATCCCATACGCGACCATGTTAACATTTGTGCTTTAAAAACACTATATGCAATTAATCAACCAAACTATGACCCATAAATATCAGTACTACAACCCCTACCTCATCAAAGTATTAACTGAGGAAAATGGTACCTTTCATGGCTCATTTTCGGTATAACCAGATATTTTTACAACACCCCCTAGTTTCGCACAAAATTTGAGTACTGTTTTTTTTACAGCTACCCCACACGTTCCAAGCACAATGATACTTGTCACAGTGGTACTAGATGAAATAAAATTGCATACATTTTTTGCCCAGATAAAACTAATTTTCTTACAACCAATACATTCACATTTATAACCAATCACAGGACTTGTGGTGTTCACATCTCTATCAAAAGTTCGGCGCACCTCGAACTTTGACCCAGCCGAAAATTATTTGGTTTAGTGCTACCTATAGTACTGTATATTTATAGACTACGTAGCAGTAAACCACATGTTTTAAGTACCAAATTCCCAGTTAGTCGGCTGGAATACGTCTTGGTCTAAACACGAAAATAGATTACAAATGAAATGAAAGCATGCCCGTCTTAAACGGGGTAGTGTGTATACAGAGTGGATTATTGTTTTTTCAAGTTAGTCAGCTAGAACACTTTTAGGTCTAATGAAAAATAAAGTCACTTTTAGTTTTATTTTCTGGGTCTTGGCCGCTGGAACTCATTAACCTTTCCCCTCGACCATTTTAGGTGGGGGTTTTGTGACTGGTATTTAAATTTCTTGACCCGGTGTACTTACTAAATGTGAAATAATTCTAAGAAGGGTCAAGAATATATAACTGAAGAGGAACGCAATTAATTCCATCTGCCCGACTTCTGATCTTCAATCGCCGTAAAAGGGTGTTTACAATTGATCAACAGAGTCATGCTGTGAGTACAAGTCAATAAACGTGTTAATGCTAGCGGTTTTACGGTATTAATCTGTGTCATACGCTCGCTGATCTCTGTTATAATATCAATTTATTTGGGGAAATCCGCCTGTGGGAGAGATTGACCGATAACTTTCAATTGCTACGCTTTCACGAAAGAGACAACTGCTTTTCAGAAGTCTAATTATTCAGTCCGCGTTTTAGCACCTGACATAGCGATTTGTCGTCTGCTAATCAAGTGTTTCACAATTGTACTTTATTCATGGTGTTCCTGAACATTCGTTTCTTTAAATAGTTATTACTAAAACAGTTTATGACGCAATTCTTTTTTATTTCTTAATATTAGCATTTGCTATTTTAGAAAAGGCAACTAACGTTAAAATGTTTTTATTATATCTCCATTTTTTTTTAATTCGGGAAATAGTTTTTACAAAGTAAACACGTTCTTTAAATATTACCCAACACTAACACTAGTATTGCTACGACTTCAGTATGAAGACCGCTTTAAGTCGTAAATTATGTGATAATTAAGGTGCGTAATATATAAACAATATGATGAATATTGCACGAAGGCAATTAGCTGTCTTGTCAGACTTCAAACGCATAAACGGAAAGCCAAAAGCGCAGGTGCATCCTGTACAAAGAAACCCGTTATCAGGTTATAAACTGCACGACTAACTGATGGATCATTCAAAGACCTTGAAATAGCCATCAAAGACGACGAAGCTAGGATGGAATATCGGTGTAACATGAACAATGGCTATAAAATTTTATGATCTTACTAATTGGATTAAAGAAATCAATATTAGAAGAATAAACAAAGTCTCGTAAATTATAATATTTTGAACAGTAGTGTCAATATCCGCTGTCAACAAATAAAAATAAAACGATTTCTTTTTTCGTTTTGTTTCCTTTTTTGTTTACCTTTTGAAATGTTTTCGAGTATGTACAAGACGGCAAGTTCGATTCCACCGCCCCAACGTCCTTTGTGATTAGACTATTTTATAATGACACACACGCACAGTTGACGGTTTAGCCGTATGGTGATTATTGGAATCCTGCCATTAACATTGGTTTATTTTAACAGAGGTGTTATTTGTGGGGGAATTCTAAAAGTGGAAATCTCTTGCAATCGACGTGGGCGAAAGATAAATGTGATGCTTATTGTTAAAGCCATCAGATTGAGAAAATCATGCGATGCCACACAAACGCAAACAACAAATTGACAAAGCAGTCCGAATCGGTGCCTAAACGTCAATGGCGTCACGAAAACCGAAAATCTGATCCGAAAATGATAATGGTCATGTAATGACGTGCGTCATGTTATCGGTCTTGGCCAGACACAATCAAAACAACATAACTATACATAACAAGTCCAAAGGATGTTTGTCTAACAACTGATATTGAATTCCAGTATTATGTGGGTTTTGTCATAACCGAGAAAACATTGCCATTCCATAGGCGTCGGAAGATGGCAGCAACTGGGGGGGGGGGGGGGGGGGGGGGGGGGGGGGGGGGGGGGGCACTTGTTAAATGCGAGTTCATATTGTGCATATTAAGGCCCCCAGTTTCAGAGTTGGAGGAGCAGTGACCCCCCCCCCCCCCCCCCCCCCCCCCCCGCCCGTTTCCGACGCCTATGCATTCACTTTAGGTTCCTTTTCTAACGATTGTCTAGTTTGCTGATGAAATGTCTAGATATATTAAAATGACCATCCTGAGTTTGCTACCTTGTGACATGTTTACATTTGCAGCCTTTTTAGTAACTAACATTATATATTACAAGATATTTGCTTGTTTAGAATATCAGTGTTTGCATATATAACATGTTTGTAGTAGCCGAAATAGGATTTTACTGTCCAATTATTTCGTACGTTTACGAAGTTACATGAAAAACGACTGCTACAGACATTAGTATACGACCTCAAACACATAGGAGATATACAGACACTGGCTTTTTAAACAAGGAAATATAATTAATATGTAATAGTAGTCGACAAAAAGTCTCTGTTAGTTGGAGACATCTTACAAGCGACCAAGCGACCTCTATTTGGCACGTGTCTTGTCTCCAGAAAAAAATACCACGCGGCAAAGAAAACATAGGATAATAATTTGCCAATTGATTGCAAGCTTAAATTATTTGATTCAATGGTCCTCCCAATACTTTTGTATGGCTGTGAAATCTGGGGATACGAAAATGTGGACATAATAGAAAATATTCATATAAATTTTCTTAGATGATTATTGCCAGTAAAAAAAGGTAAGCCTATTTTTATGTTATATGGGGAACTTGGTATAACGCCACTAAAACTAGTTATAGATCAAAGAATTATAGGATTCTGGGCACGTATAATTAAAGGTAAATCTACAGAAATCACTAATTTAATTCTTAATTATATAATAAAAGACTCTATTGCAAACGGGCACAGCTATAACTGGCTAGAAAATTTAATACACCTGTTAAATAACCTAGGCATGACCGATATTTATATGTCGAAAAATTTCCCATCCGTAAAAATACTAACTAAGCATGTTAAATGAAGGCAGCTAGACCAGTACCTACAAACATGGCATAACAACATCGAGTCTACATCCAAAGGCAAAACATATTCTATTTTTAAACAAACTTTAAATTTGGAAAAATACTTTATTAAATTACCCGAAAAATTGTGGACCAACCTTCTGAAATTCAGAACATGTAATCATTATTTACCCATAGAAACAGGGCGCTGTAATAGCATCCCAGTCGAAAATAGATTATGTACATTGTGCGAAGAAAACGATATTGGAGATGAATATCGCTACTTATTTAAATGTAATTATTTTATGAATACACGCAAAAGGTTTATAAAGCCATATTATTATTAAAAAAACCTAGCACTCTTAAATTCAAAGAACTGTTTAAGTGTAATAGAATAAGCACTCTTCGTAAATTGTCAAAATTAATCTCTGAAATTACAAGTAAATTGAGTAAACTATAGATAAACATCTTCAATATCATTTTATACTTTTAAAAGTACTGACTTATAAAAATGTATATGCTTTATTTAAATGTTCTGTCACCATGTGTCTTCTTTTTAAAATGTGTATATAGCTATTTTGAATTATGTCTGTATGTATTCTATGAAGAACTCCTGTTGTCATCTTGTCACTGTAAATAACTATTGTAAAATATGTCCTCATATGCTGTCGTTTGACGGCCTGAGTGAATCGAAATAGGAGTATGGACAATTGCTCACCGGACAATTGCTCACCGGACAATACCTCACCGGACAATTGCTCACCGGACAATTGCTCATCAATAAAGTGACAAAATAGGACAATTGCTCACCTTTATTATTATTACTGTTTACTTTCCTTTTTCATGATCACCCTAATGTCGTGGTCACCTTTAATATGTTTTCTTTTGTTAATAAAACATAATTTCTAAAGGCACAACTTCGAAGCTTAATTAATGTTATTGTTGGTTTAGGTAGATCAAACCTTTAAAAGTGTGTGTTGTTTTTAGTAATTAGTTACTTTGTAGCCTTTTATCACTACACTTAATACATGAAAGCTTTGAGAAAAAAAAAGGATTAGAAACATCACAAAAAATAGTAAAATTGACATGACTCACTCACATAGGAGTATTTCTTCAATTATAGGTATATATAGTTATTGGGTTTCTGTTTTTATTAGCAATTATGGAGATTATTAAGACAGAGAGAGGTCATAGCAAGCTTTGTGTGGAAGGATTTATGTATGTTAAGAAAATAGCTAAGAAGGACTGGATTCGGTGGCAATGTGTGCATCAACGGTCCTCTGGCTGTAAAGGCTCCGTTACCACTGATGTTAATGTGACTGATGTACGTTTCCATAAGATCCATGATCATGATCCTGACGAGGCAGCTATTGAGGTGGCCACGGTGCGCTCATCCCCGAGGGAGAAAGCCCTGACCACCAAAGCAAGACCTGCTCAGATTGTAGCTGCTGGTCTACAGGAAGCATTCAACACTGCCCGTGCTAACCTTGGGAGAATGGACACTTTGAAGAGAACCATGTACTGATGTGCTGAATTGGAATAAAATATAGTTAATTTAGAATTAATTTTGTTATTTTATTGTGTTTAACTGATATTTCTATACACCCACTGATACTGGAAATGAAATTTTTATTTAAATTTTTTTTTAAATTAAAATGAAAAATAAAGGTGAGCAATTGGGTAAACGGACAAAACCCCACCCGGAAAAAACCCCACCGGATAAAACCCCACTGGAAAAAACCCCACTCGGACATAACCCCACAGAAAAAAACCCACTCGGACATAACCCCACTCATATATCTCAATATATAACAAAATCGTATATACAGTATTTATTTTTTATTGAAACAAGTGTAATCTAGCCTACTTCCACCTCACACAGTGGCCGATGCCTTTCAGAACTTCCGAAATGGACTTGATGTCATCCCGTCTGTCAGTGCAGAGGTTATGGAGCTTCGTCTGCAGCTTCTTTATGTGGTGTCGTACCCGTTTTGCAGGTCGTTCACCACGCTCATCCATAAGTCGTGCAGTAGCAGCCTGGGTTTGATCCTTCCGAATGCTGTCTATGGCTCTCCAGATGGTTTGGGTGGGCATGTCCAACTAGTTTCGCAAAGGAATTGTTCCACCCCTCACATTTCCTTGATCTCTTAGAAGAAAACCTGGCCTCCTTAATCTCTTGATCACAAAGTTCAGATAATCCTTTGTCATGGAGATCAATGCAATCAGTGCAACAGTTGACTGATCAAAATACAAATGTAAACTTTATTCTTTATCATAATCTATTTTGTGAATTTTATTTATAATTTTATTCTTCCAAAACAGAAATTTCAACTTTATTTCATATTTTTCAGTTTTATGTGTAAAATGGTCACAGTGGGGTTTTGTCCATTTTTCTCATTTATTGATGGGGTTATGTCCGAGTGGGGTTTTTTCCAGTGGGGTTATGTCTGGGTGGGTTTTTTTCCAGTGGGGTTTTATCCTGGATTCGAGCAATTGTCCTATTTCTCACTTTATTGGTGAGCAGTTGTCCGGTGAGCAATTGTCCGGTGAGGTATTGTCCGGTGAGCAATTGTCCGGTGAGCAATTGTCCTACATTCATCGAAATAAAGTTTGAAAGTACAACAGTAGCGGATTCGGGGGGGGGGGGGGGGGGGGGGGGGAGGTGTCCTGGGGTCCGGACCCCCCTTTTTGAAAACCGACCATAACCTTTAAGGGGAAACGTGATTATATTAACTGTTCTGTGTAAAAGGAGAGATCAGTCATCACATTTGGACCTCTCACCTCTCCTCCTCTCTCCCCCCCCCCCCCCCCCCCCCCCCCCCCCCCCCCCCCCCCCGTTTCAGAAATTCTGCATCCGCGCCTGTACAATGGCTGCAAACTCAGGACAGTCCCTTTAAAAAGGTAGTTACGGTACAAAACACTTTAAAGTTATAACGACCGCGATGAATATTTAGATAGTTTTTGTGATAACGATATATAAATCAATATTTATATCAAATTTGTCGTGATATAAATTTATATTCCAATATTCCAAAGATGACACGATGGTCCGTCATATGTCGCTTTGGTTATTGGCGTGTCTAATTGAGAAAGCATACAAATGCAAACGGAAAATCGACAAACGAGTCTGCACCACTGTTAGACGTAGTTTTGTGCCAGACAGAAAGGCTAGACTGAACGATAAAACCTTATAATATCACTGAGAAGTCGTGGCGAGACATTTATGGACAATCACAGAAAGCAGTCGACCATGTTAAATAGTTTTACAAACGAGTGCAATCACAAGCTTGCGAAATACTGACACAACCAGGCCAAACCATGTGAACCTGCGGATGTTTTAGATTGAGATAGATCATTTGGGTACGTGCACTTAGCCTTGGATGCAGTAGTTGGTTGTTTACTCCCAGCATGGCTGCGTTTGTGGAAGAATTACCAAAAGTATAATAGTCCTTGGGTATTTTAAAGATTTCGTATTTTCAGAAGGAAGTCTTTGGCAATATCAGAACTTATACCCAGGAAAGAAAGTCGTGCTAGAACCTCCAGTTGCTGATATACGAATGTCTTCCTACTAGTAACACTTAGTTTTGTGTGTCCCTAAATATGTACAAAAGCAGACTCGTTAAAAACTGTTTCAAAGATAAGGAGCAATACATACATATATGATTAACAATGAAAAGAGAAATCAGTCAAGTACTTCGAGACCGTTCTGTTCTTCTTGTTTTTTTAATCATATAATCCTTTTAGGTGCGTTCCTGGAAATTTGAAATAATGAACTTTTGAATTTCTGTCATTTAAAAATTTCTGTTATTTTAAAAAATTTGTCATTTTAAAACAGGAATGACGCCCACCACCATCACCACCGCCCACGACTCAGGAGATCTTGCATGTATCACAAGTAGATACGTGCACGAATCACTGTATTCCGTTTTCACTGAAACGCAAAATCCATTAAACATTAGGATCATTAATTTAAGAGATTTGACTAAACGTTTTATTATATGATGGACGTTTCTTGGTTGTAGCTATACAGTGTAAAATAGTTATGTCTGCGTGCGCCGTGCCCATACGTAAACAAACAGCCTCGTGTGTAATCATCAAATAAACACTGCACTAATCTAAAGCATACATTTCCGAGTTCCAATAATTTCCGGGTGGTGCTGCGGCCTTTTTCAATGTGTACGTTAACGCGCACATAAACCGATTTACGGCGCGATAATCGCTTTATTTGCCTCACTACAGCCAGAAAGAAGCCAGACCCACCAACTTCCGCTTAATCATGGACGTGTGTAATTAGTAGAAGAAAGAGAAATCACAGTTAGACATAAAGGACGAAGTAATTATCATTATAGAAACTATTAGTGTTCTATTTGACCTCGAGGGCGGCCATGTTTGACCCTTTGACCGGAAAGTCGTCCAGTTCTAACTTTCTGAATCGTCTTAGAGTAGGAAAACAGGCGCGTTATCAGCTTAACACCTAACTAGGAAGCTTACTGCTCAAGCACACAGTTTCCGTTCCTGTCCATTTTTAATTTGTTATCGTGCTTATACCATCGTGCTTATGTCCAATCAGAGGCAGGGTCTAGCCCAGTCGGTAGAGCGCTCTCCTTCCTTAGGTGCTTTGGTCGTAGGATCGAGTTTCCACGATGGAACCATTTTATAATATAAAAAACATTCTGGTTCCAACCTGTGTCCCACGACTTGTATATCAAAGACTGTGGTATATGCTGACCTATCTGTGGGAGTGCGGAAGTGCGGAACTTTATTAACGTGTCCATATCCAATTAAGGTTCAGACACGCCCGCCCCGGACTTAGCCTCTGGCTTCGCCAGTGACCAATTCCGGGGCCGGAGGGTATCTGTGGAAAAGTGCAAATAAAAGCCGGTACAATTTTATAGTAATCCACGTCATACAATGTCGGTAGTCAGCTTAGTGGTTAGAGCATTGGTTTGAGGTGGTATGGCTCGTAGGATTGATCTCCTATGGTGAACCTAATAGGTTAATTCTTCAAAGCTGTGGCATGTGATAGTGTGAATGCAAGATGAATGGGGAAAAAGACGTTAAAGTTTGTTTTGTTTAACGACTCCACTAGAGCACATTGGTTTATCAGCTAATGGATGTTAAACATTTGACCATTGTAACACGTGGTCTTTAGAGGAAACCCGCTACATTTTTCTATTAGCGTCATTGGACCTTTTACATGCATTTTGTCGCAGCATATACTACGGCTTTTGATACAGCAATCGAGGGGCAGTGCTTGGAAAGAAGAAACCCAATCAAATAATCAGATTTCTCCATCGAGGGGATTCGATCCTTCAACCCAAGAACTTAAATCGATTGCTCTACCGGCTGAGTTAAATTTCGAGTCCGTGAAGTGAATATGACAGAAAAGAAAAGGACTATTTATCTGACGTCATCACACGTTAAGCTACAGTTATTGATTGTTTAACATGGCCACTGCGATAGCTTGTCTGCAGAGTTAGAGAAGAAACTCGCTGCCATCACATGTTACGCTTGACAAGATGTCTTTTATATGCAATTTTCCAGAGAGATTCAGACAGACACACACACACACACACACACACACACACGCACGCACTACACACACACACATACATACACACACTACACACACACACACACACACACACACACACACACACACGCACACGCACACACACACAAACGGATGTACACACATACATTTAAAAAAACCTCTAGAATTTGGATGTTCTTATTTTTAAAAAAAATGTACTCACATTCCTGCTCACGCAATAGCATTTCCCTCTTTAGCGTCTTGAAAAAACAAAATACTCGTGCAATGCTAGCAATATTTACTTCAAGCACCATTTTCTGGACAGAAGAAATTAACTTGCTTGGAAGAAACCGACATTATGAACATTTGTCTGGCCATAATTAACGAGATTTACATGACCATAAGCTGAACCGCTTACTTGAAATTAAAATACCACTAGCTTTGCCTCCAATGGACAGTCCATTTCCGGTAGGATGTGTCATGGCGGACATGGTCTTGCACAGTAGTTTGTAACAAATAGTGTAAGACTTTGGGAGGAGTTAAGAAACCGGAAACACTAGAAATCACTTGGTATCTGGGCTGCGTTCACCAGATCGAGCGAAATAACGACCGTAAGACTGGTTTATGCGCTTCACAGTAAAGCAAATGGCTACGTTGGGAACCAATCAAATAGTTCGCGACCGTTAGCGAAACGTTTGCTGGCTGAACTTGGTGCTGCACTTACGGAAAGGAAAGTAAAATAATGTGCAATTAGCGTCTGTTGGGTTTGTAACACATGGAAATTGCAGTACTAGATTGAGAGAAAAAGAAACAGACGTCTGTTAGCGCTGTATGACAGGGGTTACAATCAATATATACTGATGGAAACAAAAAATCAGGGAAAATATGGTATTTAAAACCAAATTTATATCACTACTAGATTAGTGGTTTGTTTGTTTTTGTGTTTTTAACGACACCACTGGAACACATTGATTAATTAATCATCGGCTATTGGAAAGTGAAAGTTTGTTTTGTTTTGTGTAACGACACCACTGGAGCACATTGATTGATTAATTAATAATCGGCTATTGGATCTTAGATTAGTTACGCCTGTGTAAAATACAGAGATATAGTATTGGACTGAATGTCTGTACTGTGGGATTGACAGCGTGTAATGCGGTCAAGTCCCTGATACTGTATATACCATATGTACTATTAAACAGACAGGACAGTACATGCCGCGGTCTTTGATAAACCAGTCAAATCCAATATACCATGGAAACAAATACCCCCATCAAAAAGGTACTTGGTTTTTATACAACTATTGTGTTTCTGGCTAAACAAACCGTTTTGTTTGTAGTATTAATTTCTTCTCATGCAGTCTTGTGGCATTTACCAATATACCCACCATCAGACGCGGATCCAGGATTTTTAAAGGGGGGGGGGCTAGGGCGCGAAGCGCCCGAGATTCATAGGGGGATCCGGGGGCATGCTCCCCCGCGAAATTTTGAAATTTAAGTGGCCTGAAACGCGATTTCCTCGTATATGAGTAACAAAATAGCTATATTAACGTATGTTTTTGGTATTGTCATACTGTTTTTGTTATCTTCAAAATTGGGAAATAAGTGTATTTTTGTGTAATTCCACTCTAGTGTAGGCTATAGTTAAAAAATAATAATAACTTGACCCCAAAAATAGGGGGGCCCGGGCCCCTTGGGCCCCCACTAAATCCGCGCCTGACCATTCCTCATAAAAATCTTCAATTCAAATCTGGAAACAAGTAAATTCTTATCTTGGTGTACATTGAATAGTTCAGAATTGTCAAACAACCTGACAATTTAACGGAATGTACTAAATTCAATATTCCAAGAAATAGTTATAAACCCCAGCAATACTGAAATGTTAGTGTAGGTTATGTAATAATGACTAAGTATTCCGCTGACAAACGTGTCAGTATTCTTAGAAAGCTGTGAATTGTGTAACACTATTAATAGCCACATTTCCCCTAAAACCACTTTTTTTTATTTTGCTTGATGTTCTGTAACAGATTTAATTTGTATCTATTTATGTTTGTATATACTATAGAGATATGACTCTTGAAATCTTGACGTGTGTGTATACTAGTATATTTGCTACATGTATATAATCCTCTGATACTGGTGACCTTGAGTGAAATATTTATATATTTTTGTTAAACGGTCAGATGAAAACATTAACCAGCTACCATCCTACCCATAGCCAAATTAGCCAACTGCAAAATTTATATATTTGGCTAATAACATTTTGTTTAAAGGGACTGTCCTGAGTTTACAGCCATTGTAAGATGTTTGCGATAACAGAGCCTTGTTAGCGACTACTATTTCTAACTAAGTACATTTTCTTGTTTAGAATACCAGTGTCTGTATATCAAATGTGTTTGCGGTCGTATACTAATGTTTGTAGCACTCAGTTTTTACTTTAATTCGTGACATGTAGTTTTATCGTACGTATGGAATGATTGGGAATTAAAATATGGTTTGGGCTACTACAAGCATTAGGAGAACAATAAACACCTTGTAAATACAGACACTGATATTGTAAATACGAAAATGTATTTAATTTGTATGTTACGTCATCGAAAAGTCTCTATTGGTTGTAAACATTTTATAATGGTTGTAAACTCAGGACTGTCCCTTTAAAAAAGCCATATTTGAAATAATTTTCAAGGAAATATTCTTCTGCAAATTGGCTAAATTAAAATTTATTCCTGTGTGAGCCTTGATTAGTATGGGCTTCTGTACACTTTAGGACAACCACGAAAACAAAAATGGGTGTACAAAAACAATTAGCAATTATTCTAAGCAAGGAACTGTACATTTGAAAGACAAATCGCACGCATTATTGTAAGAGTACTAGAGATCTTTGGGCACTCTAAAAGAACAAATGGCAGCCAACATAACGTGAGAATGTATCACCATATATCGTAAAAACAAACCTTAATCCTAACCCTAAATTATACCGTTATGTCGATGGCCGTTCTATGCCATCACTATGCACTTCATCAAATGTGTTTTTGTGTACTAATTTCCCAACAAAGCTTTGCCGTCTGGGAGTGTTCTATCTTCTGTTAGTAAACACAGAACTATTAGTGCGGTAGTCCATCAATCAACCATTTGACAGATTTACCACAAACAAGTCGTCAATATCAACAAGTTACAAATGTTTATAAACTGCATACTCTCCCTTTTCAACTTCAGTCAAATAGTTGTCACTTCAAAGCTGTCTGCCATGAAATAATCACAGTCAAACAGCAGACTACATGCGCGGACAAATTTCCGGATTTTGGACAACCTGTGATCTGTGATCAACTGGCCTGTACAGGCCTCGGTGACCTAGTCGTTAAGTCAGAGCTTCTTCTTCTTTACCTTCTCATTCTTCTTATTCTTATTCTTCTTCTTCTTCTTCTTCTTCTTCTTTATCTTCTCATTCTTCTTCTTCCTCTCTTCGTCTTCTTCTCTACTTGTCCTCCTCCTCCTCCTCCTCCTCTTTCTTTTTCTTGTTCTCTTCTCCTTCTTTCACCTTATCTTCATCATCTGCTTCCTCGTCTTCCTACTCTTTTATTCGTATTCTTCTCCTTCGCTTACTTCTTCTCCTCCTCCTCGTTTTTTCTTCCTCTCTTTCACAAGCTACACCAGTCTGTTGGATGAAATAATGAGTAGTCTTTTCCAGTTCTCCCCTGTTTCTGTCGACCATGGCATGTAGGGGAGACTCGACGAGCCACTGAGATTGTTTCAGTCCTTGATAGGCTGGGCACCTCTGTAGGATGAACTGATTTTGGGTCTTTCAGATCACAGCCACAAGTTGGTGAATGTGCTGGCTTTAACTGTTTTATCATATGACTGATCATTCTGTTATAGCTTGTCGCATCAGTTACTTGTTCTGTCTGGTAGATTGTGGTACTATGTCACGTGGCTCGTGTAGTGGTTTATTAAACAATAATTTGCATTACAAGCTAATTTAGTTACATTGACAAATTCTCTGATTTGTGCCAGACCCATGTCTTGTGGGGGTTCCCCGATGCGAGTACATCCGTATCGGTCGTGGATGAGTCTCGTCGTGTCTATACAACACATGTCTAGGGTCTCACTACACAGATCACTTCCGGGTGAGAGTTGATTGATCACGGTCCACTATAGTTCCTAATTGTGACACATGTTATGGTTCACATATTCACTTCTAGGAAATGGTGAAGAATTAAAACAATATGTATGTTTAATGGTAAGCCTTCTGGCTGTATTCTGTCCATGTTATTTTGTAATATTTGCATCGACCTTTTGGGACATGGGTATATAGCGCAAGTGACAGCCGGAGTGAATCGGTTGAGGAACCACCTGTTCGGACCGGTACTACTGCCAGATGCGGTCATATAGCAAAAAACTGAGACGGAAATGTTCTCAATTTTGGAGTGAAGATAAATGCTTATATAATGTATGTTCGCAATGTTGTTAGTGCCAACGAGAACCCGTTTTATGGGCAATCTTCGCTTGAAGTTGGGCAGTTTAACATGGGTTTCAATGGCAGATGACATCTGTGTAGTGAGACCTAGGTTGCACTAAACCAATTAATTTCCGGCTGGGTCGAAGTTCGAGGTGCACCGAACTTTTGATAGAGAAGTTAACACCACAAGTCCTGTGATTGGTTATAAATGTGACTGTGTTGGTTGTAAAAAAAAAAATTCATCTGGACTAAAAATGTATGTAATTTTATTTGATGTAGTACCACCGTGTCAAGTAGCCTTGTGCTTGGAACATGTTTGGGGTACCTGTAAAAAAAGTACTCATATTTTGTGCGAAACTAGAGGTGTTGTAGAAACATCTGGTTATACCGGAAATGAGCCATGAAAGGTACCATTTTCTGCAGTTAATACTTTGAGGTAGGGGTTGTAGTACTGATATTTATGGGGTCATAGTTTGGTTGATATATTGCATATAGTGTATTTAAACACAAACGTTAACTTGGTATAGTCCAATCTCTAGGTGTGAGTGTGCTCCACATCGTATCTACGTCATGTTGTTGCAGAGTCTCCAACACCAAGGGTCATCTATTGTCCACTACCGGACAGATGTAAGGGTTACGTATGTCATATTGTCTTCATACTATTTTATTAAAGACACTGAATCCGCGCGAAATTTGTAAGCTTCATTAATTCACGAACTCCAACTCCATTTCTTATCAGTCGGCCAAGGGCTCACAGTGTTACAAGATATTGGCCTCGCGTCCCAGAGCCGACTCCAGCGAACTGTTTCAACTGAGACATGTGAAGAAATCATAAAACACGGGACAATCGATCCTCAAGTGAACGCTCCGCCAACGAGCCTACATCCTATAAATGCTATAAAATGTTCAGTTAAACACAATTACGCGCGCAGTTAACATAAACGGACGTCGTTTTTTTTAACTGTATTATTTATGTCCGTAGTGTCCAATAACTGGATCAGATTTACCAAATAATTAGTCATTTTTAAAAATATTTTTCTTAAAGGGCCTGTCCCGAGTTTTCTGTCGTTATAAGACGTCTCCGACTAATAAGGTATTTTTACAGACTAAAATTACACTTTAAATAAACAAAAATGTTTAACGCTAATTTTAAACTGTCAACTGTCACGACTAAGTTGACCAACTCAACAGTTGCGTTGTGATTTCCGCAACTCCCGATGAACAACTAATCGGTCGTAGATGTTGTATACGACGAAAAACGAGTTGTAAGAGTGCGCAAACTAACAGATGGACAGTTGTAGATGTGAAAGTAGAAAGTTGGCCAACATTTTCGTGGCAGTTGGTAGTCTGACCCTAGCATAAAACATCGGTATCTCTATAGCCAGTATATATTTGATCGTCCTAGTTGTTTGTAGTAGCCTAAACGTCTTCTTATTTCCTAATACCGGGGTATGTATATATTTGTTTTTCATGAATGCGAAATTATTGCGAGAGAAAAAAAATCTAATTCGGACTTCTACAAACATTAACGAGAAATATATTAAATATACAGACACCGATATCGTAAACAAGATAATGTATTAAATATGTGCATGTAATAGTGGTTGTTAAAGCAGTAAACTCGGGACAGTCTCTTTACGGCAAATTTACACCGTGTAACTTGAGGTACCCATCTGTACCCTGCTATTTTTGTGTGTCCATTATATGAATAATTTACAATTAGTTGTAAGAAACTCACGACCGACAGTCTGGGATTCGTTAATGTTTAGATTTCCTCACTCTGTAACTCGATTAGGTCAGATTGCTCCGTGGAAACTCACCTCTAATGCAGTAAGACGATAATTGCTACGAAAATATCTCGCGACTCATTGCTAGCTTTGTCTTTGTCCTCAATTAGTCTTTTTTCCCCTCTTTCTCTTGAGAGTTAGTTTAGACATATGGATGAAGTCTGGATCCACCGTGTGTCACTGACTGAAAGTTACACGACTGAAAAACCTTACCGTTTCAAAGTAAGATCAGTAGGTTGATATATTGCTTTAATTTCGCACGTGATTACGAGGTGGCGCATGTACGAGGAAATGTGGATTCACAAGTATGAAAGGAATGATTTATTTTTTCTTTTCTTTTTCTTTTTTACGAAACTTAATGTAACTAAATGTTAAACTGACTCCAAAAATAACTTTTATTTTAATTTGTTTAATGAGGAACGGGCCTAATATAGATAGTGTGAGGGACGGATGCGGAATGTTTTCTAGGGAGGGGTGCAACGTTTAAAAAGGGTAGTTTCAGTGTTCAAAAGTACACTAACATAAAAAATATGGTAATCTTTCAAACAAATATCAAGCTGACCAAGATAGCATATGTTTATTCTATACACCACTAAATGTATTGTATTTATCTGCTTTTGCGATACTTGAATTTCAAGGTCTCACTACACAGATGTCATCTGTCACTGAAACCCATGTTAAATTGCCCAACTTCAAATGAAGATTGCCAATAGGACGGGTTCTTGTTGGCACTAACAACATACACCATCACGAATATACATTATATAAGCATTTATTTTCACTCCAAAATTGAGAACATTTCCGTCTCAGTTTTTTGCTATATGACCGCATCTGGATGTAATACCGGTCCGAACAGGTGGTTCATTAACCGATTCACTCCGGTTGTCTCGAACGCTATATATACCCATGTCCCAAAAGGTCAATGCACAATATTACAAAATAGCATGGGCAAAATACAATCAGAAGGCTTACCATTAAACATATAAATTGTTTTAATTCTTCACCATTTCCTAGAAGTGAATATGTGAGCCATAACTTCCTAAATGTGTCACAATTAGGAACTTTAGTGGAATGATCTGTGTAGTGAGACCTCAAGATAGTGAGTACCCCTCGCTCCCCTTCTCCTTGGATCCACACCTATAGTTTTGACAATTATTCGCATGTCCCACTTGCAGCTTCAAAACGTTAATATATGTAACAAAAACAAAAACAAAAAACACACCAAAAAGTGTAGTGTGCAATTACGCGCTTAAAGACGATGTTCAACATTTTCACAGTCATTTGAAAAAATGTATTGAAAGTTTCCGAACTTTGTTGAACTCTTTTCTGTGGAGGTTTTTTCTCTGTCTGTCTATCTGTCTTTTTCTCTCGATATTAAGGCAACCGTCAGCTAAAAATGTACATTAGAATTTCGTTTGTTACTGAAGATTTACAAAAACAACAACAAACAAACAAACAAACAAACAACAGCAACCAAAACAAACTCCAAAAACAACAATAAAACCCCCCATTACAACCCCCCTCCCCCATCCCCCACCCCCACCCCAACTTTGAATGACATTTCGATAGTTTCCGTATATTACGGACATTGCCGGAAACGTGACGGTGACGTCAACAATACGATGACGTTTCAATATGGTTAAGGACGTCAAAGTTGCTCTACGCACATTCTTCTGGATTTAGCTTACATTCTTAGGTAGCGCTATTTGGCGTCCATGAGCATATTTAATGTGTAAACTATTAAATTTCTTGGTATGCATTTATGATAATATATTGAAAATGGTGAATCTGTCATGTGCAACGGTTAGCTGTCATTGCCGGATTGTTCTAGTGTGGATATCACCAAGACAGGTCAGTGTATTAAATGTTTCGATATAAATCTTTGCAGGGGCGTATGCTGGGGGGGGAGGGGGTTCGGACGAACCCCCCCCCCCCCGCTGAAGCAAATGGTCCGCTTTCAGAACTAAAACATAGTGTTTCTCGTGGTGCAAAAACAAAATAGAAAAGGTCTACTTGTTTCATATTCGACCCCCCCCCCCCCCCCCGGTCCAGCTCACGCTACGCCCCTGCTTTGTAAAATATCTTTAAAATAATTATGTTTAGTGAAATAACAGCGCACCATACTCTCGTGGCTAGACCCTGTATTGAGCATCTGTAGACACCAGGGCAACCACGATCCAGATGGACGTAAATTTATAAATGAATATTAAATTTCTAATAGTATTTTGACCAGCCTCGGTGCTGTCGTGGTTAAACCATCGGGATATAAGGCTGATAGATACTGGGTTCGCAGCCCGGTACCAGCTCCCACCCAGAGTGAGTTTTAACGACTCAGTGGGTAGGTGTAAGACCACTACACTGACCTCTCTCACAAACAACTGACTAACCGATAACCTACACACATACAGGCCAGATAGCTGAGGTGTGTAACCAGGACAGACGGCTTGAACCTGAATTGGATATAAGTACGGAAATAAGTTGACATGAATGAATGAACAGTATTTTTAAGAACCAAATTCTTTTAAACCCAAATAGCTGTGGTGGTGGTGGTGGGGATTTTTTTTAGGTTTCTTGAGGGTTTTTTTTTTTTTGGGGGGGGGGGGGAGGGAGTTTTCAGTTTTTTCTGGGTGGGTTTTATTTTATTTTTATTTATTTTCATTATTATTTTTTATATATATTTTTTTACTATTATTATTATTATTACTTTTTGAGGGGGGTGGGGAGGGGGTGAAAAGTGTTATGAAATGTAAAGAATGTACCTCGAATTACATGCCCACACCGTTACAACGAAATAATTTCATTTACTACCGCTTATAATGAATTTATGATATTATTGGAAAATCGAATACGGGTGACCGAAAGGTTAACGTGTGACGTCACATTTTCAATCTGAATCACATTGACAAATGACTGGCTGTTATTTCGGTGGATACGAGATTCGAATTTTCAATATACATGTACATGTACTTTTTATAGTTTTAGTTAAAGCTTCTTAGGGGTAACCACTGTTTAAAAAGAAAGAAAGAAATGGTTTATTTAACGACGCACTCAACACATTTTATTTACGGTTATATGGCGTCAGACATGGTTAAGGACCACACAGGTATTGAGAGAGGACACTTGCTGTCACCACTTCATGGGCTACTCTTTTCGATTAGCAGCAAGGGATCTTTTATATGCACCATCCCACAGACAGGATAGTACATACCACGGCCTTTGATATACCAGTCGGGATGCACTGGCTGGAACGAGAAATTGCCAAATGAGCCCACCGACGGGGATCGATCCCACACCGACCGCGCATCGAGCGAGCGCCTTATCATTGGGCTACGTCCCGCCTCGACCACTGTTTACGCCAAGTCACAGTACATTACATTTTCGAGTTAGTTATGTGAGGAATATATGTGGTATCGATTAATTTGTAGTTATTTATCATTAATCAATATTTGTTTTTTAAAGTGAAATATTATAGCAGTAGCAGCATTGAGAATACATTTTGTAAAAGTGCCACTATATTTTGTGTATGTACATTTACTTTTTGTCAACTCGTACCAACATCCGGGCTATTTCGCGTGTCCGGTCCTCGTCCGCGGTTATCTAAAGCACCATAACGAGTCTTGCCCACTAAACAAATTTCATCTTTCTTTGTATTTTCCTTTTCTTTTGTTTCAAAAAGTCCTTTTTCAAAGAGTGTTTTCGTCTTGCAACGTGTCATCTATATGGAATAAAAAGGCTGGCAAACATCGACACAAAAGATTTACTCAGAATGCATTAATATGGCTGAATTGTTCAGTGCGTTTGTACAGGCGCGTTAGAAAGCGTGGATTAATGGAGTCATGAATATCGGGTATGTAGATCTACGGGACGTCGTTGTGTACGGTTCCCGTGACACGTAAGTCTGGGAAAGGAAGCGAGTTTCATGCGGTGTTGACAGAGCTGAACGTTCCATTGTCTTGCTTCTTCCACTTCTGTAGGATGACAATAAGCTTAAAAACTCATCATTTCACACTGGAAAAAAAAAATGCGAAAGTGCGGACGACAGTTTCTGAAAAAGCCAGACCTTGTGCAAATGTCAAAAAAACGTCATATCAGTCCATTCTTAGTGTCATATAAATGTCATATAAATGTCATATAAATGTCATTATGTCCTGTTCCTGTGGATTATAACACCTGATTAGTTCATTGTGATAATGTTAACATTTTCTAGTAAAATATATAAAGAAATCATATTCTGATTTAATTATTTTTTTAGAGGAACACAGATCAAATTTAATTAATTAATTGTCAAGATAGTTATATCTGTATCAAATATAACACGGAAAAATAATAATATGGCATTGAATGTCGCTAATATGGGGTTGAACGTCAGTAACCTGGTTAACGTCCTGACACTATGGTATGGATGACATGTCAGTGGCACGGTTAACGTCCTGACACTATTGTATGGATGACATGTCAGTAGCACGGTTAACGTCCTGACACTACGGTATGGATGACGGGTCAGTAGCACGGTTAAAGGGACACGCCCTAGTTACGGTAGTTGTTAACCATTACGGCGTTGTTTTTCGTTATTAAACCCATTTTTTCACACATAAAATTGCACTTTACTTACATTTTATTATTTAGAATACACATTTCCATTCACCTGAAGTGCTTTTTGGTAATCCTGATGTTTGTAAAACCACGAAATGCATTTTTTGTATTTCTTAAAAAGCCGCGCGCACTCGAGAAAAAACCGTTAAGCAAGCGAGGTCCAATCTATTTTTAGAGGGAATCTTCCTGTGTAAACGTCACAGACGTTGGTATACCACGTGACCGTTATCATTTTGGTTCGGTTTGTTTTCTCGTGCACGGTTCGCGCAATCAACATCCGATTTGTTGTCGTTTGATTGTTGTTCATTTGTGAGATTTTTCTTCACAGTTCGTGAACATTTTCAGTAACAATAAAGTTCAGACAAGTAAGTGTCTCAATACAAAACGTTACAAACCCTTAAAACCAATAATTTTGCTAAGTCTTACGATATCTGGAGAGGGGATACAACCAGGACAGAACAGTTGGAACATGTCCAGGAGAGGTGAAAGGAACGCACCCCAAGTCTGTGCGCACTCTGTGAAATTTGTCGTGACGTAGGCATTGTTGTGCTTCGAGCGACATCTACCGGTGACATCAGAATACTAACTTTCAAAATTATTTCAAGCAATTGGGACATGGGGATTCCCATGGTATTTATCGATATAAAACCTGCTTTTTCACTCCATTTGATAAAAACGTGATCTAAGTGTGTTACAGGTTTGTAGATTAACCAAATTATAATATATTTTCGCTGGATGGAACTAGGGCGTGCGGCTTTAACGTCCTGACACTACGGTATGGATGACGGGGTCAGTGACACGGTTAACGTCCTGACACTATGGCATGGATGACATGTCAGTGGCACGGTTAATGTCCTGACACTATGGCATGGATGACATGTCAGTGGCACGGTTAACGTCCTGACACTATGGCATGGATGACATGTCAGTAGCACGGTTAACGTCCTGACACTGTGGCATGGATGACATGTCAGTGGCACGGTCAACGTCATGACACTATGGCATGGATGACGGGTCTGGTTGCAGTCAGTGTTCAACTATTTACTGTTACTGCCATTACTTCTTTCCAGTGGGGGCGGGACGTAGCCCAGTGGTAAAGCGCTCGCTTGATGAGCGGTCGGTCTAGGATCGATCCCCTTCGGTGATTCCATTGGGCTATTTCTAGTTCCAGCCAGTGCGCCACAAAAGGTATATCAAAGACCGTGGTATGTGCTATCCTGTCTGTTGGATGGTGCATATAAAAGATCCCTTGCTACTAATAGAAAAATATAGCGGGTTTCCTTTGTGAGACTATGTCAGAATTACAAAATGTTTGACATCCACTAGCCGATGATTAATAAATCAATGTGTTCTAGTGGTGTCGTTAAACAAAACAAACTTCTTTCTTTCTTTCCTGTGAGCTATATAGAGCTGCATGGAATCAACCACTATTTCGCCAAATTCCCATTTGAATGCATTATTCAGAGATACGGCCCTGACCATGTATTACGGTTTTGTCATTCAAATTTACAGTAAGAGAGTCACATCATGCATTTAAAAATACAGGTATGGCAAAAACAAAAAAAATTAATTTAATCCACTGCAGTTGTAACCATAATTAAAGATAATAAATGAATGAATGAATGGATGAATGAATCGATGAGATATTGGTCCAATAAACATCATGGCATGTTGCAAGGAGCCCGATTGTTGGTTTCGTTTCCAATCTGTCACAATTATCATAAGTTTGGCAGCCAACTGCACTTGATGAATTATTTCCTTATTCACTGGATAGAAATAAATAATTAATTCTTTAAAAAAAAAACCCGGTATCGGTGGCGTCGTGGTTAGGCCATCGGCCTACAGGCTGGCAGGTACTGGGTTCGGATCCCAGTCGAGGCATGGGATTTTTAATCCAGATACCGACTCCAAACCCTGAGCGAGTGCGCCGCAAGGCTCAATGGGTAGGTGTAAACCACTTACACCGACCAGTGATCCATAACTGGTTCAACAAAGGCCATGGTTTGTGCTATCCTGCCTGTGGGAAGCGCAAATAAAAGATCCCTTGCTGTTAATCGGAAAGAGTAGCCCATGTAGTGGCGACAGCGGGTTTCCTCTCAAAATCTGTGTGGTCCTTAACCATATGTCTGACGCCATATAACCGTAAATAAAATGTGTTGAGTGCGTCGTTAAATAAAACATTTCTTTCTTTCGTTAAAAAAAATTGGTATGGGTATTTGTCATTTGTAAACTATATCAATGTTGTTTTATCTTCGTGCTTTTAGAAAATATTTTTCTCTTCGTGTTTTTAGCAAATGTTTTTCTTAGTGTTTGAGCAAACGTTTTTGTAACTTGTACAATAATGAAGAGAAAGATGCTTCTATCAATACCACTCAAATTCAAATTACATACAAAATCTAATCGGTTTAAAAAAAAACCCACGATAAAAATCAATTACATAGGATTTGGTACGATATGAACATAAAATGGCGATATGAAAATAAAATGTGGTCACGTGCTCGTAATAACTACTAATTGAATATGAAGTAATACCGAGCTGAAGGTTTGACGGAGAGTGAATCACGGCAATATATTCGTCAATCACTGCGCGGGGACGGCCTGCCATAGAGTGTTTATGACGTATTAATACTCGTCAACATACGTTGTTAAATAGAGAATAATACATGAGTGACCGTTAGATACCATTTATCTCACAAAGAGTTGTTTTAAAATGTATCTAACGAGCGAAAGCGAGTTTGATACGTTTTTAAACAACGAGTTGTGAGATAAATGGTATCTAACGGACACGAATGTATTATTCTATTTCTTACATATCCGCAAATACCAGGTTTTAACATCTTTTTGGACTGGAAGTTATTTACAGCCGTTGCATTTGTAGCGAACTTACACGTCACAGACACATGATTGTCAGGTTAACTATACGTCACAATGTAATCTATTTCCACCGTGTTGCTTTTCACTGGCTGCTTGGCACTGGTGACCTGGTCATCACCTAGGAGCAGCCAGTCGTATGTCATGAAATTGTTAATACACATTCGTGTGTTAACAACCCATGTGTTACCAAAAATAATGCATGGTGTTCTCACCAACGGGTGTGTAAGAAAGTACATTTCTCGCCGTGTAGTCTTTGCAGTGTGTTCTCGGCTAATAAAAAACCCACAAGTTTGTCGGTTACCATTACGATCTTAAAGGGACAGTCCTGAATTTGCTGTCATTGTAACATGCTTCCGACTAACAGAGGGTTTTTATATATATATATATATATATATATATATATATAACCCCTCAAGAAACACAACAAAATTAAATTATATATATAACCCCTCACGAAACACAACAAAATTAAATTATATATAAAAATTTAATTTTGTTTTGTCATCCTAATGTTTGTAATAGCCAAAAGTAGATTTTACCTCCAAATACTTTTGAACATACGAAACATATACCCAACAACAATAGATAGGCGTATATTTTTATATACTGATTGAAAGAAATGAGGGAACACATAAATATTAACGGCAAATATTGACTGCAACCAAAACCGTCATTCACAGTGACAGGAAATTAACCGTGTTACTGGCATTCAATCATAGAGTACTGACATTCAATCCCACATTACATCTCTGTATTTTATACTGACATAACTACTCTAGTGGTGAATTAAATTTGGTCTCAAATGTCCCATGTTCCATTTTTTCTCATCAGTGTACACGCATACATATTTCATGATACAATTACTTCAGTAAATAGATTGTCAAAATGTACCATAAATGTCCGCAAGACATTGATAATGTTAATACCACAAAAACTAATGGGAATTCAAACAGAATAATTAAAAACATTTTTTTTTTAAAACTATATAATTGTATTTCTTTTGTCGTTCGGTATATTCAAGACATATTGTTAAAGTAAATTTCTCACTGTGCAGCCTCTGTATTGTGCTCCTGGCTAATAAAGTCATTTTATCGATTAAAATGACAATAAATTATTAATTTCACGTACTTTTTTTTTTGTTCAGAATATTAGTTTCAGTATAATAATCTGATTTGTTTCATGTCATCTTATTGCTTGTGATAGGTATGACATTATTATACATAGTTGATTTGGGTTGGCGAACTGGTTTTTTTTTTTTCATTACTAGAAATTGAGTGATACACTTGGCATTAGTGTACCTTTCTCACTAGGTATAAACAACACTGACGTAGGAAGTGGGGGGCAAGGGGGCATGTGCCCCCCACTTTTCATTTGTATTTGCTTTATATTTGCTTTATAATAGTGTAAAAGTGTGTAAATATAAAAGTGTGCCCCTCCCCCCAACACACACACAAATATAACCAATACAGTCGTCTTCTTCTGTTAATATTGTTTCCTATATAATGTTTTTTTTATGGAACAGCTCCAACATTAAGTCGATAGGAGAGGAAACCCGCCGCCGCCACATAAACTACTCTTAACGATAAAATGATCTTTTATATGCATTTTCCCCCATAGACAACATAGTATGTAGCAGGGTCTTTGTTGTATCAGTCGTGGAGCACAGGTTAGGACGGGGGGGGGGGAGGGGGGAGAGACCAGAGTCGATTGAGAATGATCAACCCTGCGATCCATCGCACTCCAGGCAAGCGCTTTACCATTGAGCTACATCCCGTGATCGTTTATGTGATCTTCCGCATGTCGGAAAATGAATACACAATAAAATACCCTGCCGTCCTACTGTCAGTCGTATAGCCGTGGTATGTGCTATCCTGTCTGTGCGATGGTGCATATAAAAGACTTCTTGCTATTAATGGAAAAAAAATGTAGCGGGATTTCTCTGATAGACTATATGTCAAAATTATCAAATGTTTGACACCCAATAGTCGATTAATAGATCAATGTGCTCTAGTGGTGTCGTTAAACAAAACAAACTTTAAAAATCTGAACGACAAAACCGTAATGCATGATCATGGTCGTACCCCTGCACAACACAGAGTCGAATGGGTATTTGGCAAAATAGTGGTTGATTCAATGGAAAGGTATCTAGTGCCTCGTTTATAGGAGGACAGCCACTCCCGAGGAGATCCTTTACTGCAGATTTCATCCCTCTTGCACCGCCACAAAGAGGACTGTCACTCCCAGAGTAGTTTTTCTGAATTAAAATTAGCACCAGACAGAGCTAACTAAAATGAATGCAGTTGTGATGACATGCACTCATGAATCACTGTCATAACAGTGATGATAGGTAAGGTAGCGTGTTCGAAACCCCAGTGGTATATGAGCACGTAAAACTAGTTGCCCATAGGAAAGGTAACTAGTCGTGCTTATATACCACGAAGGATTAGAACACGCTCCCACGGGCTTAATCTCCGACTTCGCCGGTGACTAAGTCCGGGACGGGAGGGAGTGATGATATTAGGTGTTCGCAAAAGATGAGCATATCCTGCCCCACCTGTAACACCCGTCTTGAGTACTGCCACCACAGCTGTCAAATCTGTCACTTCATCTAAAACGATGAAAAATTAATAAATGTGCAAGAGTCACCAAAGAGACAAAAAAGCATGCACAAGTTTAAAGGGACATTCCTGAGTTTGCTGTATTGTAAGATGCTTCCGACTAATAAAATATTTCTACGATTAATCTTAAATTAAATTTATTTTCTTGTTTAGAATGTCAGTGTCTGTATATTCAATGTGTTTCTGGTCGTCTTAATATTTGAAATAAGCCTAAACTGGATTTTGTCTTCAAATAATTTCGTATGTACGAAAAAACATATTTTAGGAAATAAAATAAAATTTAACCTAGTACAAATATCAGAACGATCAGAAACACGTTTAATATACAGCCACTAATATTTTATGCCGAAAAATATATTTGATATTTAATTACAATCTCTGTTAGTCGATAACATCTTAAAAAGTGCAGAAAACTCAGGAATGTCCCTTTAAATAATTGAATAGCATCAGATAGCTTAGTACTCGGTAATAAGCAGGTCAGGTCAGATCAGGTAATTTTTAAACATGCTCACATACCATTAAGGTTTCGAACATGTCTCTCCCGGGGCCAACCTCTGGATAGCCAGAAATATGTCCCGGGACAGAACGGTAATAAGCTTTCTATATGAATGCAGCGGGTTTCTTATTTGAATGTTTAATCTTTTGTGTACAGGAATAAAATGCAAATTAGTTTCAGCCCAGGACAGCATGCTGTAATCTTGAATAAAAAATCAGGAATATAGGATATATCATTATTACAAATGACATATATATAAATAATATTAATATCCATTTATACTTAAAATGATATCCTGTATGATAAACATACCTACGTCTTCTGCAGGATGAGTTATTGCAGTCGTGAAGCAAAAACCAAACCTGTGTCCACCAGACCCGGCTATTAGCCAAACCTATCGATTCCAATGCGGAATCTGACTTTATCACGTCCAGTAATAGGATTTTATTGTTTTACTAAATTTATTTTCGCTGTTCTCCGTGTCGCTATCAGAGAGACAAATATCTCGAGCGTTTTGCCTAGCGATCGGAGATACGGACGTGGAGAGACACTATTGCGGAACACCAACACAAATTCGGTTAATGGCCATTCAATTTGTAGTTACATAAAACACACTGACACTGTGACACTGACGATACATCTAATCTAACTTACAAATCTCGTGATTTTTGTCGTTTTACTTCTGGAACATCGTCCAAAACTGATTTACAGAACCCAGGAATCCCACTGGGTGCCACGTATACGTATTCTCAGTCTTATCTATAAGCAAAAGCGTCAGAATTTCTCATTTCAGCTGAAACCAAACTAAATAATCTGAGAAAGAATGAATCCACGGAGAGTTGTATTTAATGTTCAGATTTCACTATTATGTGGGTTGGTTCAGTTTTGTTTTACAGACACGCTGAAGGCAGTTACTACACAACCGTTTAAAATAAACACCAAATGGATAAAACTGAATATAGCATGGCTTTTAAATATTTTTATATACTTACCTTTCGTGACACCCAATAGACGATGTGTATTTGTTGTGCTGGGTGTTGTTAAATATATATTCATTCATTCAGCATAACTTTTAGTTAGAGATAATCTGTTAAATATTTAAATCTTTTTTTTTCTTTCTGTCTTTTAGTTAGAGATAATCTGTTAAATATTTAAATCTTTTTTTCTTTCTGTCTTTTAGTTAGAGATAATCTGTTAAATATTTAAATCTTTTTTTTCTTTCTGTCTTTTAGTTAGAGATAATCTGTTAAATATTTAAATGGGTTTTTTTTCTTTCTGTCTTTTAGTTAAAGATAATCTGTTAAATATTTATAAAAAAAAAATTCTTTCTGTCTTTTAGTTAGAGATAATCTGTTAAATATTTTTTTTTTTTTAAATTTCGGTTTGTTTTTGCTTTGTTTTGTTTCGGGGGTTTTTGTTTTGTTTTTTCACTGAGAATGTATTTCTATTCTAGAATTTGAAATACATTCTAATACTCTTATTTATATATTTATATATCAAGTCATCTGACCTTGCATGCACCCATCTATACATTCATTCACTCAGTACATTCGTCTGTTACTATATCCACCCACCCACCCATCCATCTATCCATCCATCCATCCATCCACTCACCGATATATTCATCCCTCCCTCTATTTATTTATTTAGTTACACGAAAACAACTCATAAACTAACCAACATCTTAAAGGGACATTCCTGAGTTTGCTGCAATTTTAAAGATGTTATCGACTAACAGAGACTTTATAACGATTGTAATTATATATCAAATATATTTTTTTGCGTAAAATATTAGTGGCTGTATATTAAACGTCTTTCTGGTGGTTCTAATATTTGTACTAGGTTAAATTTCATTTTATTTCCTAAAACATATTTTTTTCGTACGTACGAAATTATTTGAAGACAAGTCCAGTTTGGGCTTCTTACAAATATTGAGATGACCAGAAACACATTAAATATACAGACACTGATATTCTAAACAAGAAAACATATTTAATGTATAAGTTTAATTGTAGAAATAGTATTAGTCGGAAACAAATTACAATGCAGCAAACTCAGGAATGTCCCTTTAAACTTCGTATTGTAAAGAAGAGCAGTGTTGAAGTAATATAAAGTAGATTACCAGTCCATGAACAAAACCGTCGCCGGTACAGTGCTTGGTCTAAACAAGACTTATTTAATCATTACATGGGCCGACAGTTCCTTGTCTATTTTCCACTATAGTGGGCAAGCTAATGCCGAAATTTTACATTTGTCAGTCAAACTAATTAACTCTGACTCTTCGGTTGTCGGTTGTTTTAATTATTATAATTTTACGCACCGATAACGATGCGTAACATGCACAAATAAACAATAACGATTTAATCGTTATTTTACATTTGCGCATATTCGAGGTTTGATTTAGCGTCTGCTATGTTGTAAAGGTTACAATACACGACGTGACTTGTAAGACTCAGTTCTAAGATTATTCAAGACTGTTGTAGTCTTTGTTAAATCTAACATCCCGTATTTAGATCAAGACTGAAATATTATGCAGCACCACCCTGTTTCCGCACCTATTTTTTTTCAATCACATTTTATATTTGCATGTCGCCCCATACCACGACTCATAGACAGTGTGGGTGCACTCCAATATATGCCCCAAATATAAAACCCTAGCCTGTTTTAGAGGGTTGCATGTTTATAGACAGGAGGGCAATAATCCATGTGTTTTAAATACCAAATCTGGCTAAACCATATTGTCTCAGAATTCTTTTGTTCGCGTATGTATATATATATTAAAAAAATAGGAAGGGGAATCTGAAATATTAATGTTAGACAGAACATACGTTTTGACCAACGACATCCTAGTAAAGAACGTTCAGGTCTGTTCATCAACAGACCGAAACACATTCCATATTTTCACATGCATCACGCAGTTGCCCCGTATACGTGCGTGGGGTATCATACTCGATTTTGACAATTTCCAGGAAGGTCGTTTAATCACTGTGGAACATTATTGCTGTCAATCTTTTTCATTCTGTTGATCATACAGTTTTTATTGTTTTGTTTTTAGTCATTTTTATTGTTTGAATTTGCAATTTACTGATACAAAAACGTCAACTTTAAAATTTCACTTCCAATCGTCCTTCAAGATCTTTGGTGGTGATAAAACCTACTGTAATACTGAACTACCGGTTGTAATGTTTGCCCTATTAATTCACTATTATCATATAACCATTCCCCACAACTAATATACATTATAATTTTAGAGTTCCCCTACTTTTTTTGAAGAATATATATATATATATATATATATATATATATATATATATATATATATATATATATATATATATATGTTTAAGTCTATAAACTGTATAAGCTGTAAAGATTTCAATAATAAAAGAAAACAAATCCACTCTGGATCGAAGTGAACTGTGTTTCGGTGCACATGTTTACTACCCATATTTACGCACGACGTGCCTGTAAATATGACGTCGTTGTAAACGCTTATTTAGATCGCCAACAATCACCAGGTTCTCCCCATAGTGAGCCAGTCTTGCGTTCAGTAGAGATATGTTTTCATTGACGCTACGAAACATTTCCCACGGCACCTGCGTGTTTACGACACGGGTGGTTGACATCGGTGTAATTCGTCACTCAACTATACACCCGGCTGCGTTTTGTTGTAGACTTTACAGTATTGTTAATACAGAATAAATTAATGTTTAACGTTGCCCCAGCGCAAACAAAATCTCCCCCAACACATTGACGTATCCGGGGAGAGGGTGTCATACCCGCACAATCACGTCTTTTCTTCCTCCACCGTAGATATTGGTCTCTTACAATCCCAAAGAGAGTTACTAGGGTGGGGGTTTGTTTGCGGGGCGCACCCCGAAATAAAATCATGGCAAAGGCTGTGCGTCAACATTAAAACAACCAAAAAAATACCAAAAACAAAACAAAACAACCAAACAAAAAACCCAACTAAAATAATAATAATTAAAAAAACACCACCGACATGACAATACAATGTTCTAGAGGTATTTCAATACAAATATGTTTTCTCTTTTGAAATTAAAGCATTTAATTCACTCTTTCTTTCCTTCTTCCTTCCTTACCTTCTCTGTTCTCCCTTTACCATTCCTTTTAAATCTTTCCTCTATCTCTATCCCCAAATATTAGTGAACTCCATGTTTTCATGTATTCATGCTTATTAATATTATTATATTGATTCTAATTACACTATATTATATATATAAATAATGTCCATGTGTACTTATAACATGGATGTAAGGTGGTGAAATCGGGGCACCCAACCCTGACACTACCATACTTGTGTCTGGAGTCAATAAACGTCTTTTAAAAAAACCACCCCAAAACCCCCAAAGAAAGCTCAACAGAGAGAAAATTTACATGATAATTATATCTTCTAAATTAGTCTAGACTGGTTTTTTCCCTACATTTTGTCAAATTTTTTTTTTTTTTTTAGCTTCTTTACATCCATTGTTGGCATTTTCCCCATCATAATATTAGCGACCATTTTGAATTCAAGATGGCTGTCATTGTAAAACCACCCCGGGGTCATATCTAGACTTCTGTGTGACTTAGATATTCCTCTACCTATCACTCTATGGTTTTAAACTGATTGTGTGAGCCAATATAACAAAATAACATGTGTAAAGATGACTTTCATAGTGATATATCATTTTGGTGATAAAAATACACACATTTGTATGCAATTTTGTTCAATTTATCGTTCATAAACCGTATGTATATATTTTTTAACAAACATATTTCACTTTTATCTGTTTAAACAGTTTACTATTTAAAGAATAACATTAATTGCCATATATACTGTATATCGCTGGATATACTGAACATTGTGGTATCCTACCTCTCATATTTTATAAATTTTAAATTATCATACATTTCATGTTCATTACATGGTATTAATATTTATGAAGTAACACAACAAATTAAATATGATTTATAAATATATAGGAACATTTTGGCTAGAATTTAAATTGTTAAAAAAAATAACGTATGGCATTGCTAACAATTGTTTATGTTTACCAATATAATATTACCATATAATACATACAAGTTGTGAATAGCAGATTCTGTTCAATGCACATGCAATGGATACTTTTAATGTTTGGTCTAACTTTCCAAAGTTTATTTCCAGTCTTTACTATATCTTCAGGGGTCGTCCAAATATTACGTAATGCAATTTTGGTCAACATTAGACACCCTCCCTCCCCCTGTGACACTCCGTAACGCTAGACCATACACCCCAAAAATATTAAGTAACGCTTTGAGAGACACACCCCACCCCTTATATTCACAAACACGTTATGCTATGGGTATTCTGTTTTGCGATTTGGGAAAGCGTAGCTATTCATTTCAACTCAATTTATAATCAATAATTAATCAGTATCCTAAAACTAATTATGCTAAACATTGTCGCCGTGACAGAACGGTTTTCTTTTAGGAAAATCCCCAAAAATCAAACAACATGATAAAAAAGTGCGTTACGTAACGCTGTTCAAAATACCCATCCATCCCCGTAACGCTACATAACATTTGGACATACACCCACCCACCCATCGAGTGTTACGTGATATTTGAAAGACCCCTTCAATGACCTTTTTTCATATTTGTAGTGCAGCAATTATACATGTCTTCCTTGTTCCCCTCATTGACTTCTTAACATTCAGTGACATCATAGCAGAAAATACTCGTTGTGTTAGAGAACGCATTTCTTTCAGCACCTGACAACTGGACAAGAATCTTCTCTGGGTGGTTGTACACACTGGGTAGAACCAGATCTACCTTTTCTCTTTTGTCCATGAGACAAAACCTAATTGACAAAACAGTATCTTCTGAAGGCTGAGACTGTTGCCACCAGAGAGAATTAGAAGTTTTCCAAAGAAATGGCAATATGCTGTTTCTTGAACAACTTTCATGTTTGAAGACTTCAACTTCATTTTTTTCAATGAAACCAAACGTCTTTATTGACAATCTTGGGATAGGTGCATGGATCTTCGTAGATTTGCCAACAAGCCTTTTCTGAAGAAATGTTTCGAAAGCTTTATTCCCAACTGCTTTAGCCTTTAAAAGATTGTTTGCAACTTTAGCTGGGGCTTGTGCATTAGACAAAATGCAAAACAAACCTTCTTTCATGTCAACTTCATATGGATTGATAAACTTTTGGAAAACACTTATCAGTCTCTGCAAATCTGTCTTGCCAAGTTTGATCTCTGATGGGCGACTGTTATCGTGTGCCATGTCTTCTGAACCGATCATATCGTAACTTGCTCTTGCACGTCTTGCCAGGCACCGTCAATAGCATGTTGGATAGTTTCTACTGAATCCATCGATGCCTCCTCTTCTGGATTTTGCATGGTGATTAATTGTCTTTCAACTGTCAAGTCATTTGGATTTCTTGATACTAGTATATCTCATCTGGATACACTGATCCCAGTTTCGCAGTAAATTGTCTGCCCCAGATTAATACAAGCCCGACTTTAAAATACATTTAAGGTGGTTCTCTCAACAACAATAATACATGGATATTCGGGTCCTTGTTGGAGTTTCTCTGGGTGTTTAGTATTATGTGTATTGTATAGAAAGACATATATATATATATATATATATATATATATATATATATATATATATATATATATATATATATATATATATAATATTTATGTATGTGTGTATGTGCGTATATGTGTGTGTGTGTGTGTGTGTGTGTGTATATATATATATATATATATATATATATATATATATATATATATATATATATATATATATATTGTGGACAAGATACAAAACTACACCCAATTCAGCATATATGTGTAGTATACTAGTATATATGTATATATATACACAATGTACAAAACTACACCCAATTCAGCATAGAACGTTCCATTCGTTCCATTCACCCCTGCGCGTGCTGTAACCTCACCGTGGTGCAGGGGTGTAACATTCTCTTTGAGAATGGCCAATACAGCACAAATTGAAGTTTAGAGTAAAAGTCAGTATCTATCTGCGATATTTGTATTTGTATTTTTGCACAGTTCTTTGCACTGTTTTTATTTATATCTTTAATTTTTCTATTGATGTTGATCATCGCCTTATTTGTTTCCATTACCATAGTTTGACACCCAATAGCCGATGTATTTTTCGTGCTGGGGTGTCGTTAAACATTCATTCGTTCCATTCGTTTCATCCAGTACAATTAATAAAGTAACTAAACCCCTAGAAACTCCACACAGGACCCGAATATGAATGCCAGTGCTTACACAAATTCTAATTAACATTTAATTACCATTGCAGGCATCGTTTAGCAGGTGTTTCATTTTATAATATTAATATAAGATGTATTAAAATTTGTTCTTGTATCAGTTCTAGCAGTTTTAGCCAGAGCTGGTTTAAGAATTCGTGGGGCCTGTAGCACAAATAACAGCGGAATCACCTTCCCAGGATATATATTTTGCAACCCCATCGGGGAGAGGGGAAAAATGATCTGGGGGAAGTAAATGTACACATCACCGCGGGGTCCCCTAAAGCGCGAGGACCGTAGCACATGCTATATGTGCTACTAGGATAAACCGGCTCTGGTTGTCGCTACTTTGGTAACCATTATTACAGAAATGTTAATAAACCTGTAATTAGTGTTGCTAAACTATTCTACAGGTATTATCAATTAGGTGTTTGTTTCATACCGAGTATTGTATATGGTCGTGTTCTCTCTTTGTTAGCACGGTTTGTGCTGTGAAAAGAAACGAAAAAAGACTTCTGTTATCCCCTTAACACAATTGACCATTACTAATACAACGGGAAAAGTCATATTAACAGGCAAAACAAATTACGACATAAGGAACTTCGTTAGAAAAATCTTCTATGTAACGAAAACGATTTCGTTGATTATTTTATGAAAGGTTTTATTTCGTTACGTTGTCATCTCATGTAGTATAATAAGAAAGTGGACATCACTGGTAAACTCTACGCTAGTTTTGTCAAATATTTTGAGTCATGAGATTGTGAATTTAAGTCGACGACATGCGATTTCTTTCTAATTGTAACATTTTATTTTTAAAAATCTACGCCAGCGATGATGTAAGAAATTAGTTTTTTTTTACAATATTTATTTGGGTAACTCAAATACAGCTGTATGTAATTAGCCAACAGGTGCATGCCTATATTAAGGATTCTTCCAATATTTAACAGAATGTAACAAATTGTTGGGGTTTTTTTTTTCAATATTTATTTTGTAACTCAAATACAGCTGTATGTAATTAGCCAACATGTACATGCCTATATTTAGGATTCTTCCAACATTTAACACAAACTCCTACATTTAATAGAATGTAACAAATTACTTTTTTTACAATATTTATCAGGGAGGATTGGCACATAGGTTTTGGTCGCCAATAACATTCTATTAAAATGAAAAGTCTTATAAAAGACTTATTTTTGTCCATTTAACCGTATGCATATTCTATTATTCCCATGCCGGCTTTACAGACAATATAAAACATCATCCCTACGCCAAGCCACTTGGCGCTGATTGGTCAAGTGACTGGCATCATAAAAAAAAATCAATTTATGACGTCATTGTGTGACGCAGATTGGTCAAGCGGCAGGCAAGCTATATGAAACGACTGGCTATGATAAAACGCTGTTGTAATTGTCCGGTAATTTGATTTCAACTAGTACCAATGTTCCGGGCACTATTGTTCTTAAAATATAGGTTGATATTGTGTGTGTGTCTCCGTGTGTGTGTGTGTGTGTGTGTGTTAGTTATTATTGTCATCAATGGGATTTGATTGGCTGGCATGCACCCTGTAGATAGGAAATCATGTTAGCGAAATTATTTTATCTGGCAGAAAACACTCCCATGTTGATTCCATTTTGCCTTTAATAACCGTGTACGTAATAACCCACGGTATGACAAATTTGGCCTATTTATGGCGAACGTCTGACCAGAGGCTTGAATGCCATTGCAGATGTTAACTAATCTGGGGAAAATTGGAGAGTGTATTACGTTTAATAGACATATATTAGCTTTAGATAAGACTGTCAGACGATGGAAATATCGACGATCTATCTCCAAGATAAAATATTGTTTTGTTTAACGACACCACTGGAGCACGTCGATTAATTAAACATCGACTATTGGATGTCAAACATTTGGTAATTCTGACTCGTAGTCATCAGAGGAAACCCGCTACATTTTTGTTTTATAATGCAGCAAGCGATCTTTTTTGACCCAGGTAAGTAGGCTCATTAACACGCAGTAAACTGATCTATGCTTCACGCGTAATACTTCACGATGGCTTTATTCCGTACTCGGTTTATACGTTTTTGTAGCGGCGGGATTTAGCTCAATCGGTTGAGTGGTCGCTTGAGGTGCTTGCGTCGCAGGATCGAACCACATCGGTGGACCCATTCAACTGATTGGGGTTTTTTTCTCGTGTGCATCACAGTGCATCATCACTGCTCAAATGTCATGGTATGTGCTTTCCTGTCTGTGGGAAAGTGCATATAAACGATCCCTTGCTAGTAATGGACAAATGTAGCGGGCTCCTTCCTGCTCCGGAACCACCCACTGGCTATGTCAGAGGCTGGATCCGTGGTAGGCGTGCCTGAACCTTCACTGGATATGGGCACGTAAATAGAGTTCCCATTCCCATTCCGATCCCCAGTGTAGCGGGTTTGCTCTCTGAGACTATATGTTTAAAGTTAACAAATGTTTGACATCCAGTAGCCGGTGATTAATAAATCAATGTGCTCTAGTGGTGTCGTTAAACAAAACAAACTTCAATGCCATATTACTGAACAAGAAGGGGCCTGAGCCACATTTCCACAAATCCACGACAGTATTCACCCAGAATCACCGTGAAATCATTGTTTTTATAAATATTTTTCTTTCATTATTAAAGGGACAATATCAGTACCCAGGTTTCATTGACAATTCATGTATAAAGTATTTGAATTAAAACATTGAGTTCAAAGGTAATAAAAGATGAAGACCCACAAAAAGAATGTTTAGCTGATTTTAGCTCTTTAAATGCAGTTAATTGCATCAGTGACTTTAAAATGGCAATCCATAGTTTGACACCCATTAGCCGATGCAGTTTTCGTGCTGGGGTGTCGTTAAACATTCATTCATTCATTCATTCATTCATTCATTCATTTTTAAAATGGCAATCAGTTAAACAAGCAAACAGACATGGGTCAATGCGAACTACCAAATAGGATCACGCACACTCTAAATTAGCTCTCAAATGAGTGGGGGGTTTTGTGAATGAAAAATATGATTCTCCACCTCTTGTATGGATTCAGTTAACCTCTTTTAACATTGGAAAATTCATCATTCCAGCAACCTGCTTCTCGGTTTCATTTCCTTTCCCGAGTCGGGCCCCCGATCTTATCGAAGGCCGGACTCGGGATGAGCGTGTTTCTATCTCGGTTTTCGATGGTCATTACCTGTTATATACAGCTATTTGTCATCTACCGCTTTCTAAATCAACATAGTCCAGTCTCGAATCCCCTGAACACAATGTTTGTCACCGTCATCACTGCCATGTTTAATGAACCAGTACTCAAAATTCTTTTAACATTTATTTTCGTCTGTCTGTCCATGGCATGTATTGATGGTGGTTGCTACCGGCCTCAGTGGTGTCGTGGTTAAGCCATCGGACATAAGGCTGGTAGGTACCGGGTTCGCGGCCCGGTACCGGCTCCCACCCAGAGCGAGTTTTAACGACTCGATAGGTAGATGTAAAACCACTACACCCTCTTCTCTCTCACTAACCACTAACACCTAACCCACTGTCCTGGACAGACAGCTCAGATAGCTGAGGTGTGTGCCCAGGACAGCGTTCTTGAACCTTAATTGGATATAAGCACGAAATGAATGAGAGAAACTTCTGGCACTAATTGAGAGTTGGGATCTAACAAAGTAGAGCGCTCGCTTGAGGTGTTTGGATCGAATATTCTCTCAAATTTCAGATTTTTGGGGGGGATTTGTTTTGTTTTTGTCCCAGCTAGTTACCCCCATCGGCGTGCAATGAGCTTTTCTATCTGTGGGAAAGTGCATATAAAAGATCCCTTGCTGCTAATGGTAAAATGACACCACTAGAGCACATTGATTTATTAATAATCGGCTATTGGATGTCAAACATTTGGTAATTTTTACAGTCTTAGACAGGAAACCCGCTACATTTTTCCATTAGTAGCAAGGGATCTTCTATATGCACCATCCCATAGACAGGATAGCACATACCACGACATTTGATACACCAGTCATGATATACTGGCTGTAATGAGAAATAACCCAATGGGTCCCACCGAAGATCTACCTAGCAGTACCACTGTCCCGCCCCTGTAAACATAAAGAACACTTCTAAACCTTTTCGTGTTTTTCTAGGTGGGAGAGTCTTCCTGGCCCTCAGTTATGTCCCATGGGGCCTAATACACAACGCTCGTTTAGGCTGTCTTAAACAACGTCACAAAGTCCTTGCAAGGCTTTTTGTATTGCACTACGAGATCACAAAGTTGCGAGAGCTTAATGAATTACGTCCATAATGATAGTGTTGCAATGTTCATCAAGATAGGAGCGGGACGTAGCCCAGTGGTAAAGCGTTCGCTTGATGCGCGGTCGGTCTAAGATCAATCCCCGCCAGTGCCCCACAACTGGTGTAACAAAGACCGTGGTATGTACTATCCTGTCTGTGGGATGGTGCATTTATAAAAGATCTCTTGCTGCTAATCGAAAAGAGTAGCCCATGAAGCGGCGACAGCGGGTTTCCTCTCTCAATATCTGTGTGGTCCTTAACCATATGTCTGACGCCGTATAACCGTAAATAAAATGTGTTCAGTGCGTTGTTAAAATAAAACATTTCCTTCCTTAAACAACATCGCATGATCCTTGCAAGTCTTTTTGCATTGCACTACGAGATCACACAGTTGCGAGAGTTTAATGAATTACGTCCATAATGATAGAGTTGCAATGGTGTTGTTTTTAGTAGTTCAAGATAAACCTCAAGCGGCGTACGCTCGCTCGTGGTTTATCTTGATGAACTAGGTTTTTGGTAGCCGGCTCATTTGCAGACCCAATTACTGTCGTAGTATTGTAGCAGGTGTCACCCTTGCCACACCACTACTTTAGTGACGTCTGTAATGTCTCCGTGGCCCGGTGGCACAATTTTCCTCACGATTTGCCAAATTTCTAGGTCACCAGTGACAATACATTTTAACATTTGGTCGCATCGTAATTGCTTTCCCCCTCATTAAGAATTTTAACTACTTTTCTTCTCGCTTCGTAAATTCCTCCTTTCAGAAGGATATCCGCAGATGACGTTAGTGACGCTTCGATCTGACGTGTTATTGTGCTATCAGGAGTTTACCGTTGGAGCATGTTAAAATTTAATTATTACTCCTTTGATATAAAATATCGATTTACTCGCGCCTGCTTATATTAATTCATGTGTACATTCATTACTTCATTTATAAACCATAAAATAACCACACACATGAGATTAGCCCATTTCACTTTAACACTCCACCTGTCGTCGATACCTAAGATAAATATGTTCGTCTTGATTATTCCTTGAATGAGCGACTCCCCAAAACCACCAAGTGTCAAATGTTATGCTGTAGACAATACAAACGTTCCCAACGGTTTTCTTCTCGTTTTCCTCCCGCACGTTCTGCGTTCTAATGTTCATCGCCAACATTCCTTTCCTTGGTGTCACTTCCCGCCATTAATACTAAATCCCTACCAATAGCCATTTTGATACTCCCTCCCTCCAATCCCACTAACATCAACATTATTTATTTCCAATATTATCCTTTCGTTCGACTTCTGTACATTTGTTATTTTACCAATATATCCCCTTTCACATTCTATATTTTCTTTCAACTATGGACTTGACGGCTGTATGTTGTACCCATGACGGGTGCCATCGGTGGGGCAGGGTATGCTCATCTTTCGGGAACATCTGTTATCATCACTGTTTTTACAGTGATTCACGAGTGCATTCAATTATATTTGTATATATTCCATTGAGCTCTATCCTGTGCAAGTTTGTATTTTCTAAACTAGACTTGGGAGTGGCAGTCCTACAGGTGGTTCAGGAGTGATGAAACATTCTGTTACGGATCTCCTAGGGAAGTCACAGTCCTACGGGTGGTTCAGGAGTGATGAAACATTCTGTTACGGATCTCCTAGGGAAGTAACAGTCCTACGGGTGGTTCAGGTTTGATGAAACATCCTGTTACGGATCTCCTAAAGGAAGTAACAGTCCTACAGGTTGTTCAGGAGTGATGAAACATTCTGTTACGGATCTCCTAGGGAAGTAACAGTCCTACAGGTGGTTCAGGAGTGACGGAACATCCTGTTACGGATCTCTTAGGGAAATAACAGTCCTCCTACAGGTGGTCCAGGAGTGATGAAACATCCTGTTACGGATCTCCTAGGGAAGTAACAGTCCTACAGGTGGTTCAGGAGTGATGAAACATCCTGTTACGAATCTCCTAGGGAAGTAACAGTCCTACAGGTGGTTCAGGAGTGACGGAACATCCTGTTACGGATCTCCTAGGGAAGTAACAGTCCTACAGGTGGTTCAGGAGTGACGGAACATCCTGTTACGGATCTCCTAGGGAAGTAACAGTCCTACAGGTGGTTCAGGAGTGACGGAACATCCTGTTACGGATCTCCTAGGAAAGTAACAGTCCTCCTACGGGTGGTTCAGGAGTGATGAAACATTCTGTTACGGATCTCATAAGGACGAGCAACTCATAGTGGAACATGGCAGTAATGACGACTTTGCCTAAAACATCTTTTCGACTCTGCCATGTGCAGAGATATGATTTTAATCACGGAATACAGTTTTGTCATTCATTATTTTACCAATATTTTCCCTAATAATGTTCCATGTTATATCATTTTTCATTCGACTACTGGACATTTACTATTTTACAGGAATCTCCCTGACAATGGCCACTTTCCCATATTTTATATTAATTCAATTACTCAACATTGTCTAATTTATCGTCCCCAAAGACGTACTTGTCTGCAAATCTTCTTTAAATTCGGCTATTGACCATTTACTCTTTTAACCAATATATTCCTTAACAATGGCTCCTTTTTCTGCATCATTGTTAAATTCGACAACTGAATAATCAGAAATTGCCTTCGTTTTCCCTTTCTATAAACATGATATATTTGTTGTCTATTATGCACCTATAAATTATAAATTTAGTTTTATCCAATTTAGTTTTAGTAATATTATTTCTTTGATATCAACTCTGTTCGCTGACTATTGTGCTGTTAGAATTTCGAAACATTATATATTTGTCGTATATTATGCAATTATAAATTATCAATTTAGTTTTATCCATATCAGTAATATGTCGTCTTTGGTATCAGCTCTCTTCGCTGACTATTGTACTGTTGCAGTTTCCAAATCAAGGCACTCGTAAGCCTAAGAGAACGCGAGTTGGAGCAAATCATCGAATTTGGAAAAACAAACCGACATTAAATTGAAAGACACTAGTTTTTAAACACTAAGGCATATTTTTCACCATTAGAGCTTTTTATGGTAACTGAAATCAGTCATTAAGAAAGAAAAAAAGAAAAAAAAAGTTTTATTTAACGACGCACTCAACACATTTTATTTACGGTTATATGGCGTCAGACATATGGTTAAGGACACACAGATTTTGAGAGGAAACCCGCTGTCGCCACTACATGGGCTACTCTTCCGATTAGCAGCAAGGGATCTTTTATTTGCGCTTCCCACAGGCAGGATAGCACAAACCATGGCCTTTGTTGAACCAGTTATGGATCACTAGTCGGTGCAAGTGGTTTACACCTACCCATTGAGCCTTGCGGAGCACTCACTCAGGGTTTGGAGTCGGTATCTGGATTAAAAATCCCATGCCTCGACTGGGATCCGAACCCAGTACCTACCAGCCTGTAGACCGATGGCCTGCCACGACGCCACCGAGGCCGGTCATTAAGAAAATGTTAGTGTTTAAATTGTCCATTTTCGTACAAATGAAGTGTTTTTGGTCATCCTGGTCTTTTTTAATATCAGCATGTTTCTTTTATAGTTTTAAAAACGCACGTGCGTCTGAGAAGGAACGGTTATGGAGTCGAATTTTAATCTATTTTTAAGTGTATTTCACAGTCCTTTATACTCTGTTTTGATTTAACTTTTGAATTTTTATATTCATGTTGATCATCACTTCATTTTTGCATTTACCATAGTTTGACACCCAATAGCTGATGTATTTTTCATGCTGGGGTGTCATGAAACATTCATTGAGTCATTCATTTATTCATTGATTCATTCATTTATTAATTAATTTGTTCATTTATGAAGGCACTTGCTTAGTATAATTTACGTTTCTTTACCATCAATCGTTTATTGAACTTTATGATATTCAGTGTAATCCAATCACTATTGCAGAGGCGGATTATGCTTTAGGTAAGGGGGCTTTCCGATATGTCAATGTTTATAATTTAAAATTAAATTTTTTACGTGGACATCAATTTAGATCTAGGTGGTGGGGTTGGATTTTTTTAGCCGGGGGGGGGGGGGGGGGGGGGTCGTGCAACTGGGAAACCCTCCATAATCCGCCCGTTATTGGGAATGTTTGCAGGTTTTATGGGGGGTTTTTTTTGTTGTTGTTTTTTGTACTACAAAACCATTTCTTGCAGCGCATTACAACCTGGAAGATGCGTACATTTATTTAACAAGTTTAGCATTTGTTGTTGTTGCTATGCAACACATGCCGACGGCTCGGAACAATTACTTTATAGAACTAAACACGGTTAAACAAAGATGTAAGTCGTGTAAACTAATTGCGTCATAAACGGCGTGCTAGCAGCTGTACTGTTTACATCATTTACACAATGGCGTCTATCGCTGGTTCGCCGACGGAGGATGTGCTACAATACGGAATGTTAAATGTTTCTAAATGTTAACCGTCACTGCGTATAAATATGTCACAGCGTCTCGTCATTAACGAGGTTATTTCAGTCCTCACAAAATTCATTAGTCTGTTATTAATCAGCCATATCATACACGACGTATGACACTATACGAAAATAACCAAAGTGTATGTTATAGTTTGAAGCTGAATCAACATACCAGACAGCATTAAAGTGACTGTCCCGAGTTGGCAGCTATTGTTAATCATGTTCGACTAGTAGAGCCTTTTTAACAATTAGTATTGCATACATAAAGGCTATTTCATATTTTTTTTAATAAGATTTTTAGGACAACTCGTAAAAATATGGTTTTCACACATCACGAGTTGACATAAAAATCGTATTTGACACCCTCCCCCCCCCCCCATCTTTCCTAATTTTTGACAATATATTTCGCTTTTTGTTAAGATATTTCGCCTATCCTGTCGAAAACACGTAACGCCATGATAATAACCAGGCCTCACACGAAGTCAAAATCATAGAGCGAAGTCACTTCTCTCTCAAACTTTAGAGAGAGCCATTATATCATATTATTACGCCAGAAAATTTACTTCACCAAAGACTTTTTAACAGAAATTTGAATAAAAATTATTTTTATTTAATTTAAGAATTGAACGTTATTTTTTTTACCGTTTTACACACTGTATGAATGGCGTAGCGCGTTACTGTGTGTGTGGATTTCAGAGGAAGTTTGTGATTGTGTGATATTATTCTCGGAAAGGACAGGTCGCGTAATTGTGCACGAAGGCGTATTTGTTTTCGCGCGTGTAAGTTGTCGATTTGGTGTTTTTGTCAAATGTGACAGAGCTGCGCTTATGTCTCTCTTTTGATTTGTTGAGCATCCTCTGCTACAACCTATAATAGAAGATTTGTTTTTGTGGCCTGTCATATACATTATGTGTCTCAGTTCAAAACCGGAGTCGTTTAAAGCCTGAATTGTCACCTTCACTCACAGTGCAGACGAAATTAGGATAAAAATAGAAACGACGGCATCCTCGGGGATTCCCTTGTTTATCGAAAAAGTGCACTTTTCACGTTCATGGAAGAATGAACGTTGGGTTTTTTAGATCACGTGATAGCATTTTAACCAATCAAGACGCCTATTACAAAACAGTAATTAGAAAATGGAATTATTATTAAATTAACATTTATTTAATAATACTGCTATACAAACACCTGACAAAGCGATCCTAAACCCCCCCCCCCCCCCCAAAAAAAACACCCCAAAAAAACCCAAAAAACAACAACAACAACAACACGAATCGAACGCCGTTAAATTTTAACTTACACTCAATGACAGTACATTGTATCATCATTATTTAGGTTCGTATTCAATTCGTTTTAGATTTTCTATCGTAATTGCATTTCATATCACTTTTTTTTTATAGGTACAGTTGTTTAAACGATCAGATGCATCAGATACGATCAGATGCATTGGTAATCATCAAACAGACAGGCATTTGATATACCAGACGTGGTGCACTGGCTGGAGCGAGAAATAGCGCAAAGGGCCTACCGACGGGGATCGATCCCAAACCGACCGCGCATCAAGCGAGCGTTTTACCTCTAGGATACGTCCCGTCCCAGCAGTTAAAAAGACCTAATTAGTTTGAAACATCTTACAATGACAGTAAACTCATGACAGTCCATTTAAAGGGATGTTTCTATATATGTAGACAGCACTAAACCAATATCACCCGGCTGGGTCAAAGGTCGAAGTGACCCCGAACATTTAATCGAGCAGTTTCTACTACTATTGGTACGAGCTACTCAAGTTCAAAGCTATACGTAGCTCCCCTTTATATTTCGGCGAACCGTTCAAAAATGCGCCCAATTCCTTCATAGAAACTGCGCAACAATTTCTTTTTCATTTAATCCTACGGGACATTCAAAATTCCATAACATAAAAACTACCCCCCCCCCCCCCACACACACACACACACACACCTCCCGCCGCCCGCTACAGACTCCGGTCGGGCTGCTGGTGCTCGCTTGCACCTGCCAGTGCGGGCGGTCCCCTCTCACACCCATCCCAACCCGTTTCCTGTCCTTGACAGAGGAGCGGGTGCCAAGGTCGGTACCTGTGTCCATGACAGGCGTGCGCTACAACAGCTTGCTCTGAATGTGCACATTAAACCCTATGACCTGACTACTACTGGTTCTGCCATTGGTGATAAATATTACAAGGGTGTCCAAAACGAGAATGTTTATTTCAAGCCCGTAGTCAATTGGGGGTCGGGGGTGGGTGGGTCGGCGACCCCCCGTATCGATGGCTCTTTTTTTCAATATGCCCCCGGACCCCTTAAGGCAACTCGGGCGCTTCACGCCCTCGTGTGAGGCACTTCGTGTCTCACCATAAGCCTAAACGACCCCCACCCCATCAAAATCCTGGCTACGGGCCTGCATCTGGGCAATAAATATGTAAACGTTTAGTGCATCCAGTACCACTGTGCCAAGTAACGCTGTAGCTGTAGTTTACTTTAAAGAGACATTCCTGAGTTTGCTGCATTGTAAGATGTTTCCGACTAATAAAATATTTCTACGATTAAACTTACATATTAAATATATTTTCTTGTTTAGGATATCAGTGTCTGTATATTCAATGTGTTTCTGGTCGTCTTAATATTTGTAAGAAGCCCAAACTGGATTTCGTCTTCAAATAATTTCGTACGTACGAAAACAAAGATAATTTAGGAAATAAAATGAAACTTTACCTAGTACAAACATTAGAACGATCAGAAACATGTTTAATATACAGCCACTAATATTGTATGCAGAAAAATATATTTGATATGTAATTACAATCGTTAAAAAGTCTCTGTTAGTCAATAACATCTATAAAATTGCAGCAAACTCAGGAATGTCCCTTTAAAATGTGTATATATATTCCCTTTTCTCGATGAACTTATAGCATTACTTATAGCACAATAAACTATTTTGTATTGTAGAACACGTAAACAACTGACATTACTTATAGCACAATAAACTATTTTGTATTTTAGAACACGTAAACACCTGACATTACTTATAGCACAATAAACTATTTTGTATTGTAGAACACGTAAACACCTGACATTACTTATAGCACAATAAACTATTTTGTATTATAGAACACGTAAACACCTGACATTACTTATAGCACAATAAACTATTTTGTATTGTAGAACAAGTAAACTACTTACAGCACAAGTAAACTATTTTGTATTGTAGAACAAGTAAACACCTGACATTACTTATAGCACAAGTAACACATTTTATATTGTAGGACAAGTAAATACCTGATATTACTTATAGCACAAGTAACACATTTTATATTGTAGGACAAGTAAATACCTGACATTACTTATAGCACAAGTAACACATTTTATATTGTAGGACAAGTAAATACCTGACATTACTTACAGCACAAGTAACACATTTTATATTGTAGGACAAGTAAATATTTGACATTACTTACAGCACAAGTAACACATTTTATATTGTAGGACAAATAAATACGTGCCATTTATGGGTGTTCCGCTGAGACCATATACTATCAGGAACATTTTGTGTTATTGTAGCGCAAGTAGAATATACTGCGTTTCTTGCTGAAATACGAATAAATAATATGTTTCGTATACCACATAACACGACATTGTTTATAGAATAATTAAAGACGTGGTAATCACACTGTAGACCTGGCAGGATAATTAAACATCGTATTACTTAGATTAATTAAGCATTTAGTAAACATACTACATTACTCGTAGAATAATTGAACATGGCATTAGTTAATAACTAAACACACTGTAAATATAGTGTATTACATCATTGCAAGTAATTAAAAATGGTATTAAAAATAGAATCTGTAAAACCGTTTATAATATTACTTATAACGCAGACAAAACACACAGTGTTACTTGTGAAGTAAGTAAACATTTTAGTAACAGATACGTTTACACAAATAAATGCTTCTTATTTCTTATAGAATTAGTAAACATATGGCATTACTCATTGCTCAAGATGGCGATATAAAACCCATACAACTATGTTGATAAGCAATATATGTAACATGGCGTCTGCATATCTAAGTATAGCAGCTGGCCCAAAGGTAAACAGTTACCGAGCAATTACGATATGTTGGCAGAGATTCTCAATGAAGTGGGGAGTATGCCCGGTCACGTGACTGTCATTACATGTCAATCTTGCACCGTGTTCGTTTGGCTTCGTGGAATTCCGTAAACAAGAAGCTTAGTGCATGGAGCTTGTATGAAACGTAACCTACCAAACAATCGCATGATTATCTTTGTAAAAAAACAAGGCATCCACTTCAGGTTTTTAATATTTGACTAAGGTCTGTTCCACAACTAAATGGGTGGGTATTCGTCTGTTTTTTGCAGTGTCATTCATCATTGATGATCTGGGTGCAAACCCGATAATTTTTAAACTTTGTGACATGACAGATGCACGCGCGTGCACACACACACACACACACACACACACACACACAAACACACACACACAAACACACACACCACGTACAGAAACGCTCGCACGCACACGTATAAAAGATGGTATGAAAGATTCTAAAATCATAATAAAAGATAATGTGTTTCAATGATTCAAACATTTTGAATATCAAAACATATAAGAACATATTTTTGGTGTGTTTTAGTCTGTTTATGTTGATACCTTTTCTGCTGTTACCGTTTTTTGTTTTTGTATAGATAAATACACATACACGCACGCACGCACGCACGCACACACACACACCAATGATGGCTTGATCAATCGACACACTTCGAATTTTGGAAGTGCAATATCCATTATGGTTACCTAACATTTCCCACCATTTTTGACTTAACAAGTTTGTAAAAACAAGTCATCTATGGTAGGACCAAACATTAGTTTGAAAGATCGATTTTTCGTAATTTGAGGTTTCGAAGTCTGTTATTACTAGTTTGTATAGCAATTCGGTCGGGACCGTCGCTTCCGTTTGAGGGATCGAAGTTTTCGAGAGATCGAAGTTAGAGTTATCGAATTTATATGAATATGACATTTTTTTACAAACTTGTTTGGTCAAAAATGGGGGAAAATGTTAGGTAACCATAATACCCCTGCGCGTGATGTAACCTCACCGTGGTGCAGGGGTGTAACATTCTCTTTGAGAATGGCCAATACAGCACAAATTAAAATGTTAAGTAAAAGTTAGTATCTATCTGTGATATTTGTATTTTTGTACAGTTCTTTACACTGTTTTTATTTAAATCTTGAATTTTTTATATTGATGTTGATCATCATCTTATTTGTTTGCATTACCATAGTTTGACACCCAATAGCCGATGTATTTTTCGTGCTGGGGTGTCGTTAAACATTCATTCATTCATTCATTCATTCATTCATTCGTAACCATGATAATACATTGCTTGATTCACATTCAGCGTAAGGTTACTTTGACCGTTGTATCCCCGAATCAATTAAATGCTCGTTGTAGTTGACATAAAACAGCTGTGTGTACATTAAGATATAATTGTTTCAAACATAAAGCAACGTTTTACTCAAATTGACATTTCCGGAATTTAACGAGTTTTCTAAAAACATAGTTAATGTCAAGATAAAAGTGAAACTGTTTAAAAAGCGATCTGTTGTATTTTTGGCCCTCTAAAACAAACCCATTCAAACGACATAACATCCATGTCTTAACTGTTTGTCTTTCTGTCTGCTGTCTGTTATACGAACCATAATGATTTTAGGTGGGGTTTTTTGCTGTGATACGTTTCTCTATTCAACATCTTAGAAGACAATCTTGCTGTTGTGCTAAGTTACACCCCAGCTTGTCATCGTGTTAAGAAGTTGAAGGGATCCAGCCATCGTGTTTACTGGAATATAAGTCGGCTGGGTAACGTCTTTCAGTCAGGTTTCTCCACGTAACAATTCCTGCTTGGCAAGATGGCAGACGAACTATTTTAATGTTTACTAACGTTCGTGTTCCTTGAATAACGAGCTTGTACGAACACCAGGGGCGTTGCATGGTGTGGATCTGGGGTGGGATAGGGGTGAGAACCGGGGGGGGGGAGGGAGGGAGGGCTCGAATAGGAATCGTGAAGTTTCTTTTTGTTTCAAGATGATCAAGGACAGGATCTAGCTCAGTCGGTAGAGCGCTCGCCTGAAGTGATTAGGTCGTAGGATCAAACCGCCTCAGTAGACCCATTCTTTGATTGGTTTTTCCCTTCCCGATTCAACCAGTGCCTCACACATAGGTATATCAAAAGCAGTACTACCTTTGCTGCTAAGGGAAACATGTAGTGGGTCTCCTCTTAAGTCTGTTCGAATGATCAAAGAAAGAAAGATTTTTTTTTTTTATTTAACGACGCACTCAACACATTAAATTTTTATTTACGGTTATATTGCGTCAGACATATGGTTAAGGACCACACAGATATTGAGAGAGGAAACCCGCTGTCGCCATTTCACGGACTACTATCTCCGATTAGCAGCAAGGGATCTTTTATATGCACCATCCCACAGACAGGGTAGTACATACCACGGCCTTTGATATACCAGTCGTGGTGCACTGGCTGGAACGAGAAATAGGTCAATGGGCCCACCGACAGGGATCGATCCCAGACCGACCGCGCATCGAGCGAGCGCTTTACCAAGGGGCTACGTCCCGACCCCTGTCAGGCTGGCTGTCCAGGTTTGTTGAGGTTAGGGAGGGAAAAGTCGTTTAGTGACCTGACACCTTCATTTTATTTAAACATATGGTTATGCTTATATTCAATTAAGGTTCAAGCACGCTGTTCTTGACACATCTTGAGGCTATCGGGCTGTCTGTCCAGGACAGTGGGTTAGTAGTTATTTGTTAGTGGTTAGTGAGAGAGAAGTCTGTGTAGTGGTATTACACCTACTCATGAAGCCATTAAACGCGCACTGGGTGGGAGCCGGTACCGGGCTGCGAACCAAGTACCTACCAGCCTTATATCCGATGTGTTAACCACAACACCACCGAGGCCGGTGACCTTACACCTTCCAATTGATCTCTAAAATTCATTCTTAAGTCTGATAGATTAACCACTGCACAACTACTATATGTACGTACTCTAAGTTTTACACTTTATGGCGGTTTTCCCATCACAGATATTACCCGTGTCGCCACCTAGTGGCCAACTTGGAACAACAGCCCAGACCGTTTTGAGCAAAACGTTTTGTCCGTTTAGCATTATTGAAACACATCGCAAACAGGTGTTCACTATTTTTCTGGTTGTTCCAGTTATCTTCTTTGTCCAATTAGATTACAACAATATTATGTATCATCATTGGGAATAAAAAAAAGCGAGAAAACGATTTACCATTGTTTCGTTTTTAATATCCGGTTCTGTGTAAATCTAAACTCAATAGAAGCACTCGTTATATTAACAATGCAGCCTAGGCTTATGTCCTAAAAAGGACATTTAAGGTAGTACTAAACCAAATAACTTCCGGCTGGATCAAAGTTGGAGGTGCACCGAACTTTTGATAGAGAAGTGAACACCACAAGTCCTGTGATTGGTGATAAATGTGAGTGTGTTGGTTGTAAAAAAAAAAAAATCTGAGCAAAAAATGTATACAATTTTATTTCATCTAGTACTACTATGTCACGTAGTCTTGTGCTTAAAACATGTATAGGGTACCTGTTAAAAAAAAGTACTCGAATTTTGTGCGGAACTAGGGTAGTCATAGACGCTATCCGTTATCTCAGAAATTATCAGCTTGACCCCCATTTTTTTCTGATTCACTTTAAGGGTGAGGGTGGTAGTATTTATATCCGTGGCGTTTATGTTGATTGATACACTGTTACTATTGTCGTCTATGGGATTTGATTTGGTAGTATACACCCTATGACACGGTAGTATACACCCTATGTTGTGAGATAAGACTTTCATTAAAATTAATCAGTTACGTACGTTATGTGCATTATGAATGGTTTTGAAAGTCGTGTGCATATGATACATGAAATGTATAGATATTGTTAAACAAGCTTGTGTGTCGTACTGATTTTTGTCAGTGTCAGGATTTTTGTATTGCCCGATCGAGAGCGAGGTTAATACACGAATCCTGACACGAGTTTCGTAAAATCAGTACGACACACACGCCAGTGTAATAATTTCTTTATTATCCATATTATTATTGTTGATTTCTTTATGAATAACAAGACCCAACTCAAAATGTTTCAGCCACAACTAGGAGAGGACGAAATGACGTCATATTTCAAATGCACAGTCTGAGCTAGGAATGTTATGACGTCGCTTCCCAAAATTACGTCATTACACTTGTTATTACACGTGTGCTTCATATGATTATTATTAACTCGGTTATGTTGAACCATATGGATAATAATTCTAGTTATTAAAAGGAACTGTTCTAAGTGTGCATCCATTGTGAGATGTTCCCGACTAACAGAGTCTCTTTGATTAATAAAAGTATATTTGAAATATATTTTCTTGTTTAGAATATCAGTGTATGTATAAATAAGGTGTTTGTTTTCGTCCTAATGTTTATAATAGTCCAAATCTGAATTTATATCCCAATACGTACGAAAAAACAAATGTTACAGAGTAAAATAAAAAAAATATATTACCACATGGCCGCAAAACAGAGTGGAAATACAGACACTGGTATTCTAAACAAGAGTGTGTATTTCCTATTTAATTTTAATCTTTATAAAATGGAAAAAAAGAAAGAAATGTTTTATTTAACGACGCACTCAACACATTTTATTTACGGTTATATGGCATCAGACATATGGTTAAGGACCACACAGATATTGAGAGACAAACCCCGCTGTCGCCACTTCATGGGCTACTCTTTTCGATTAGCAGCATGGGTTCTTTTATATGCACCATCCCACAGCCAGGGTAGTACATACCACGGCCTTTTATATACCAGTCGTGGTGCACTGGCTGGATCGAGAAATAGCCTAATAGGCCCACCGACGGGGATCGATCCCAGACCGACCGCGCATCAAGCGAACGCTTTACCACTGGGCTACGTCCCGCTCTTTATAAAATGGCTGCAAACTCAGGACAGTCCCCTTAACATTGTTTGACTGTTGACAGAAGTTTGTGTTTCCTAACATGCATATTTTTAATCAGTATCTTGCTTCACAGTAACACTGTATCATTGAGTACTGTTGAATTGTCCAGATATCAAGACAGATGCGCTTCTTAGCAGCATTAATGCAGTCTGCTTTACAATCTAATTAAAATTAGCTCCACTGGTTAATTACTATTACCTGTGGATCTAACAGAAGCCCGTTGGAGCTCATGTCCAGATGACCTTTCATTCGACCAATCAAAACCTTACTTGCAAAATCATGCCAGTGATTTGAAAAGAAATTTGAAAACATTCGAAATTATGCCGAGGGTATACGAAATGATTCGGGTGAATTATTAAGTATGCCGGAAACTAATTTCAATATAAAATTTTATATAAAATTCGTTTCAAGACGAAAAAAAAAAAAAACCGTGATGGTACAGCCATAAAATCTGTTTATACTAGTATACAATCCAGAGTTTATTACTGCACTTTTCCCTCTGTTTTTTAGTGTTGAAATAGATCAACAAGTTCGCCTATTGCATAAATAGTATCGCTCGATATTTTTAGAATTTGTATGCTCCCGAATAATGCTATAAAAGGCGAAGTGTAATTTGTCGAAATTGTTATTTATAGATGAAATGTCACCTGGACATGGGGAGGAAGGAAGGAAATGTTTTATTTAAAGACCCACTCAACACATTTTATTTACGGTTATATGGCGTCAGACATATGGTTAAGGACCACACAGATATTGAGAGAGGAAACCCGCTGTCGCCACTTTATGGGCTACTCTTTTCGATTAGCAGCAAGTGATCTTTTATATGCACCATCCCACATACAGGATAGTACATACCACGGCCTTTGTTACACCAGTTGTGGAGCACTGGCTGGAACAAGAAATAGCCCAATGGGTCCGCCGACGGGGATCGATCCTGGATCGACCGCGCATCAAGCGAACGCTTTACCACTGGGCTACCAGTAGACCAGTAGAGCTATTTTTAATCAGATTGTCTGCTTTATCTCAAGCTTTATTTTCATGTTTAATTCATGTTCCTGAGAACTGCACAATTGACAGCATTTCGACTTAATAATATTCTTAATATCCTTTCCCACCGGGACCTCACGATGTCGCTAAATCGCTCTAAATGACTTAATACATGGATGGATGAATATTTCAATTCGTCTCTAATAACTAAATATGCAAATAAATACATAATTTTGTCATCACACATTTTCAAAGATGATTTGACATGTAGCGAATGTTTATCATATAACATATAGTTCGGAAATTGTTTTTTAATTTAGTTAGGACATTGCATATGAATACCCGCTGTGTACTATACACATTGACAAAAACTGGTGCTCAACTTATTCATACTGTATAATGTCTCCTGCTTATAGTCTGTCCCATCATTCGACAAAAGTGTAGTTTTTTTGGTTAATAATTTCAGTTTGGTTTAACGTAAGAAGAAATGAAAACATGTTTGGGAAATACTATTTTTTGTGTGCAAGAAACAAAACAATCGGCTTAGAAATAAATAACTTGTAGTAAATTCCACAGTATGAAAAAGGCGTTCCCTGCGGGACGGACTATCACACATTATTTTTCAAGCCAGCTTATATAATTATGTCTATCACATACATACAATCAACTCTGTACTGGTTAAATCATCGCTTATGGTGGGGGCGGGAGATAGCCAGTGGTAAAGAGCTCGCCTGGTGCGCGGTCAGTTTAGGATCAATCCGCGTCGGTGGATCCATTGGGCTATTTTTCTTTCCAGCCAGTGAACCACGACTGATGTATAAAAGACTGTGGTATGTGCTCTCCAGTCTGTGGGATGGTGCATATAAAAGATCCCTTGCAACTAATGTAAAAAGTGCACGGCTTTCCTCTCTAAGACTATATGTCAAAATTACTAAAGGTCGGACATTCAATGGCCGTTGATTAATAACTCAATGTGCTCTAGTGGTTTCGTTAATCAAAACAAACGTTTTAACGGACTTATGGATGGCACCCGTGTTTTCACCTACTCTTATTGTTCACAACTCTTTACACTTTTGTTCTTTGTGTATATAATATAACCCCTCAAAACCGGACAGCCATGGGACCAAGAAAAAGGTCAGGTTTGGAGGGATATCCGGTTTACAAAGGTTTATTATTTTAAGTTTATCATCATGCGATAATTCAACATGGCGGCGTTTCGCTGGACGGACCTACATGTCCAAAGTAGATACTAAAATGAAACACTGTTGACAAATTTTCCACCAAACCAAGCCAAACAATCTTACTCTTGGTTACTCTTTATTTTGTTAAATAAATTTTGCAAAGATAAAAAACAAAACAACAACAAAAAAAGGGTTCAAACAATTGGAAAAATTAATTAAATTCCTAGTTGCTTTTCCGTTCATTGCGGTAATCGAGAGACGTACATGTAGGCTATAAAAAGGAGTTATGTAGGCTATGAAAAGGAGTTATGTAGGCTATGAAAAGGAGTTATGTAGGCTATGAAAAAGAGCTCAATCAGATTCATAAGTTAATCTAACTTCGTAACAATCGAGGTCAGAATAAAGGGAGTATATGTGTTTCCTCCAGTTATTTAAACATCAAAGCTGTTATATATATACAAACGTAGTTTAGTTTAATGCCTTAATTGCAGGTGTAGCGGTGTACGAGACACCAGTGATTTCATGCCGTGTTTTGTGTCGCTAAGTTGAAATGACCTTCACGTGTATGTGATGATTATCGGGTGAAATCGTTATTATTCCAAGTGGGCATGGTCTCCGTTATTTTTCAGGAACTACTCGGACATCCCCCAATACGTAATAACCCACCCGGTCAGTACTAAATCTAAAATAAAAGTTTATTGGTTTTGTTTAACGAGACTACTAGACCATATTGATTTATTAATTATTGGCAATTGAATGTCAAACATTTGGTAATTCTGACATATAGTCTTAGAGAGGAATCCCGCTACATTTTTCCATTAGTAGCAAGGGATGTTTTATATTCACCATCCCACATACCACGGCCTTTGATATACTAGTCATGGTGCACTGACTGGAACGAGAAATAGCCCAATGGGCCCACCGACGGGGATCGACCCCAAACCGGCCGCGCATCAAGCGAGCGCTTTACCACTGGGCTACGTCCTGCCCCCAAGTGTAAACTTAAATAAATGAGGTGGTAGTACGAAAAAGGACCGAGAAGTATTAGCTTAGGGGTCTTCATCATCTAGAAGAAAATGGTATTTCTAAATTAAACGGGCACTTGTTCGAATTGTTTTGGGGACGATGAGAACTGTCCCCATTTCCTTGCTAGATACGCCCCTGAACCCAGAAGGATTAACAGAAGTACAGCCCAGTAAGCATAACGTATTTACAACTTTTAATGCACTTAGTTGTTGAAATATTTACTTGCAAAGCCTTTCACGGTTGTTAATTTCTCTCAGTTTAATGCCGACATCTCTTTGTACGACCAATAATCGGTACTAAAAATAGTTCTTACTTTTTATTTTAATGCATCGATTAAAGACAATTCATGACCGTTAAATTTTATTTAAGCGTTATGTCAATAAATACATTCATTAATCAGTGAGGGTGTGTGAGTGAATGAATGAATGAATGAATTTATAAATGAATAAACCAGTTATGAACGAATATAATTATAAAATGTATCACTGAATAAGTTAATTAATGAACGAACGAACGAACGAACGAGTGAATGGATGAATAAATGAACAAACGAATAAAGGTAATACAATTATCATGTATTACTTACCGTATTATCTACCGATGAAGAAACATCTCAGCTAAAGTTAATCCAGCCAGCGTTATGAGACTCTCGGAGTGGAATGACTTGATGACAGCAAATTACTTTCGGAATACCACGCTACATCAGAACAACTCTTAGTCGGGGAGTCTTGGCTCGGTTAACAGTCATTACGTACTGCACGACAATCAGGCATTAAAACCTACCACTTTTTTTTTTTACTAGGTGTAGACTTTTTATGCAAACTTAAAAAATAATGTATATGATCAAGTGAAGAAAAGCCGGAACGGTTTGATCGATTTGAAAAACACGCCTCCGTACAGCCGCCCCGTAATCAATAAATCTTCCAGATGCGAGCCAGTCAGAGTCGCTACAGAAGAATTTACGTTAAAACAAACCTATAAACGAAGACAGGAGCGCTGTTATTACCAACAGTAAAAATCTATTAGTTAAAGCAGTATTGCGTTGATACATATCTCATAGGTCTAAAAGCCACACCCACGTTAACCATCTTTTTTTTTTAATGTACACAGTAAAGTCTAAAACTCATTTTTATTCACCAAGAACCTTACTACTTGTAATTTACCAACAGTAAAATGCTCTGTCAGTTAAAGTTACATTATTTGGTTACCATATTATATCATCATGTACAAATGTGAAATACAAGCTCAAATGCACTTTTTAAAAAGTGTGTTCGCTATGAACGAATATCGTCAAACGTATACGCTTGATTCGTCGCCTGTGCCGCCATAGCTCGGCAAAGCACAAACGACAGCCTGTTGTCAGTTTCAGTTAACACGTGCGTTTGCCGATTTCAAATTGTAGGGTTCGTCTCAAAAAATTAAAAGAGAAATCTTGCGCTGTAGTTAAAACCGGTTTGATCTTGACAACGTATTATCGACAGTGGTACCTTCCTATCTAAGAATTAATATTTTAAAAAGTGTTAGTAGAACTTTCAAAGTTTAGTTTGTATACTAGTAACACATTAATCATGTATATATTTTAAAAATAAAATATACTAAAGTAGACAATGAACGTTTTCACTTCTTAACTTTACGTGTTAAAATCGACCAAATCAAATAAATATTATTTCGTTTGGAAAGGGTAAAGTAAAGGGTAAACATATCCTATCCTTCCTTCCATCTGCTGTTGGATGTCTAACATTTGGTAATTTTGACATAAAATCTTAGAGAGGAATCGGGTGCATGTGCAGGGGAGGGTATTGGAGGTTGAAACCCTTACTTGCCCAAGCTTAAAAAAAATAGAAATATATATTTTGAGGGGGGAGCATGGCCCCATATAAACTTCGCTTAACACAGTCTATAACCCGAACCCCGCTGAAATCCCTGCACACGCGCCTTGGAAACCGGATACATGATTTTTTTAGCAAGGGATTGTTATATGTACCATCCCACAGACAGGATATCACATACCATGGTCTTTTTGTATACCCGCCGATGGGGATCGATTCTTGACTGACCGCGCATTTCCAAAAAACACCTTTTTAGGTCTAAGTAATGAATAAAAATAGCATATAGTCTTGAAAAATGTTACGTAATTAGTAACACCCTCTTACATGTAACGCGTATGCCGACAGCTGGGCACTGTCAAAATTTCAAGGCAAATCCCCCACTCACCGACCCCTGGAAAGGCGTTGTACCATACCTCTATGGATATAAATATGTTTTGGAGATATGAGACGACCCCTCAATCAAGACAGTTAAATTTGTTCAAAAATTGTGAAATCTCACGTGATCTCTTGTTGGGGAATTCTATATTTGTGATAAGCCAATGAAAACCGAGATCGGTACGAGCCCGTCAAAAGTGTTCCACTTTCAAAATCATGGCTTTGTTTTTGACCTGGATAAGCCAGCGTAGTGAAACCAATGCGGAGTGCATAGGTCTAAAACCCACACCTACTTAAACCATCATTTTAAAAACGATTTACAAAAGGTCTAAAACTCTCTTTCTTTTCTTTTTTTATTCATCAAGAACCTTATTTCGTGAAACGGACAGCCAGTTGTATCTAGGAAAGGTCTAATATCCATTAACACCCTTGGTCATATTCTGGTCAGTAAATCTTGAAGAGAAACATGTACTGATAACGCGTAATTTGGGTCTAGAATTCACAACCCCTTGCCAACTTTGGATGTTCCATCGTTTGCCTTCATCACTGAGTCAAAACAGAGATTTAATGTATAGATTATTGAAAAAACGTTTTTATATAGCAATTAAAAAGCAATTTTATGCGAGTTTGTTTTACCTTAAAAATGTAATGATTACTAGTATATGTTTTTGCAAACACATGTTTTTTTAGCATTATTGATTAGTTGTATTAATACCGTTTGCACTTAGTTTTTTCATTTAGTTTTAAGTCCAGAGCAATGAATGTGAATATCCATATCAGTGCATGTGATTTATTTTTATATTAATTAAAATAAAGTAAAACGTGAAATGTCCATAACGAATTTAGAAAGTATTTAATTTTGTTTTACGCAGAATAAGTATGCTCGAGACATTTTTTGTTTTGCGGAATTTTTATTGATTAACTGACACTTTCAATAATGCAGGGGACAATATTTTATCATTTTAGGTGACCGGAAGTCGATTGACGTCATTTGTACCTAGGTAACCAATTGATCGGGGACGTGGGTTTTATTTGTGTAACCTAATCGTTGATCCCAAACGTACACTGTAATTACTTATTTGGAAATCTTTAACTTTAAACTGCAATGGTTCACCACGTAACCCATTGATGGTTCGCGTGATTCAAAGTTAGGTAATCAACACGCTAACAGAAGAGAGATTCGCGTGAAATAGTGTGACTTGTAATATACGTTGAACTGTAATGGGTAACAGAAGATCAAACAATTAAGGCCTACAACACACCACAACTGGGTCTGGGTCTAGATCTGGCGAGTGTGGCAAAGACACCATGGTGTATTTTAAGGTCTGGATCTGTAAGTGTATACATAACGTGTTTAAATAAATAAATAAATAAATAAAACAGCGTTCATATTTTTAGATATATTTTCTTCTATGAACATCAGCACCAATTATGAGAATTCTACTTTGATTAATATATATATATAATATCTTTCCACTTTGTTTATTAAGAAGAAAAAAAATCAAACACGGCTCGCACAGGCTGCAGCTTCCAGTCTGGCAGTGCGAAATTATAGCGCATGTTCTATGTCGTCTGTTTCCAGATGTGTTTTGTCACATTTGATTCAGTGCGTTTCATTTTCGACTGGTACCATACTGTCCATACCCAGACCCAGACCCAGCTTCGATGTGTATTGGGCCTTAGTGTTATCTTGTCGTGTTTTATTACATGGCACCGACATTTTTAATACCGCTGATCCTAGTTTCCACCCGCGAAAAGGGACACTAATTTTATAAAATCTTTCGCCCAGCAAAACGGACAGAACCTGTCCAGGACAGTAGTCTCGAAAGAACCCTACGCGTTAAACTAGTCTGTGATGGTTAAAGTTTAATTCATTCATTCATTCATTCATTGTAGTTATTTTCGTATTCATATCCAATTTAGGTTCAAGTACGCTGTCTTGGGCACACACATCTCAGCTTTCTGGACTGGACTGTGGGTTAATGGTTAATGGTTAGAGGCTAGTGACACAGAAAGAAGTCGGTGTAGTGGTCTTACTCCTACCTACTGAGTCGTTAAACTGGCTCTGGGTGGGAGCCGGTACCGGGATGCGAACCCAGTACTTGTCCGATGGCTCTACCACTACACCACCCAGGATGGTGGTTAAATAGGGAAATACCGCCTAGCATAGACTAAAGCTTGGCTTCATAACAGTTACTACTCCGAGCTACATGCTGTTTTAGAATTATAACAAAATGTATTTCAGGATGACCACAAACACTTCGGATGTTCGGAAATGGATATTCTAAACAATACAAAGTAAATAACTTATAATTTAAATCATTAAAAAAACCGGCTATAATAGTGAAACATTCGCCGTAGTGTTTAAAAAATAATATAAAAGAGTAGGCATATATTAATCAAATACATATATCAACAAAATGGTTGCTGCCAAGCATAATGTATTCGAGTTTTAAAATACACCTACCTACGATAGGTGGCAAAACAGTGTATACCCACATAAACCTTTACCTTCAGCACCCACATAACACAGTCGGTGAGATTGGTTAAATATCAACATTGAATCGGTTGCATGATTTCAGAAGGTGCAGGCTTCATTCCACATGGGGTAGTTGCGTGTGGAAGTAACGTAAAGCTCTTTTTTCACAAATCAACACCTGTCGCAACTGGATGCGGCAACACATTCTAAATCATCTATGACTTATCCCCATCAACATCTAAGTCCTCAAATTTAATAAGTTTAAATACTTCAAGCAGAAACTAATGATTATTGCTTTTGTAAATCATAGCAGCAGTATCACTGCCTGAAAGGACACAGGTTAGCAAATGGCATGCAACCGCCTTATTTTTATTTCCTGTTGCCATCTTGGATTCAAACAGTGTTAAAGTTCCTATGTTAGAAAGTGAATGCGAGAAACTAATTCCTTGCATGTGAAAACCCTATATTTGAAGTGTAAATTATTGTTTGGGGGTAAAACTAGAATGTAAGATATGACTACTGAATACTCTTGGTGGCCATTTTCATGGTCATCTTGAATTTAAATAATGATGCAATCACTCAGTGAGCAAGATGTTGTTATAAATGAAATCCTTATCCCATACACTTCAATTGCTAACATCAAGATATTTTCCCAGTAAATGTAAAATGTGATAATTGCAAGGTAGCGATCATCTTAGATTTCAATGATGTTATGATGTCTTAATTAGCTGGGGCTAGTTGATAATGAATTCCTGGAACCCTAAATCACCATAATAAACGTCAACTGTTTTGTCATAGTTGATATGTTTTGGCAGCCATCTTCAATATTTCAAAATGCTCAAGGGTACCACGTTTTACACCCCTCGAATCATCCATCAGCACCTTCCAGCACCTTGCACAGACTTTAGTGCACGGTTCGGCCAAAAATGAGGGTTGGGCAAACAGACTATATGATCTGTCACTTTAAGTTAAATGTCACCAAAGAAGTCGAAACTAATCAAACTAAATATATGAGCTTTAGGTTCTTGCTGTAACCTTTAGGGAACTTCTTGTATTTTAAACATATTAACTGAAGACCACGCGGTCTGTTCCTACCGCCATTAATTAAATGGAGCATGATCAAGGACACGAAGACTGGCTTCCAGCAGACTCTTCGCCACTAAGTCACACCTCTCTCCATTGGTGTGTAGGGGATCTAAAAATACTCTAGTATTTACACAAATGAGTTTTTTAACGTTATCTATGAATGCGAATAAACGAGGGAAGCCACTTGAGTGTTATAAACAGGCCACACAGTAGCGTGTGTGCTCAGGCAACACGCCTCGCCATTTAGACATACCGTCTGTCTTTTTATAGAGCCCTATTTAAAGACATTCGTGATGCTCTTGATAGTCGAACCAGGTTTATAAAGCGATGCCTTAGCAGAGTGTGGGCGCCATTGGATATAGTGGAATACCGCAAATATACAAACCCGCTTTTAAAGAGAAAGTGAAATTAATTAATTAATTAATTAAAAACACTATAAATTGTTATCATTCTTGAAATACAATTCGAAATATAAGAATATAGTTATGTTTAACCCCTCCCCCCCCCCCCCCCCCCCCCCATATTAGTGTCCTATTGTACCTCTACGTAAGGTGGGACGGTGTTTAGCTCAGTCGGTTGAGTGCTCGCGTGAGGTGCTTGCGTCGCAGGATTGAACCACCTCGGTGGATCCATTCAACTGATTGAGTTTTTCTCGTTACAACCATTGCACCACAACTGGTCAAAGGACGTGGTATGTGCTATTCTGTCTGTGGGGAAAGTGCATATAACAGATCCCTTGCTATATTAGGAAACATGTAATGGGTTTCCTCTGATGACTATGTGTCATAATTAGCAAATGTTTGATATCCGCAAATGTTTGATATCCGCAAATGTTTGATATCCGCAAATGTTTGATATCCAATAGACGATTATTAATTAATCAATGTACTTTCGTGGTGTCGTTAAAGAAAACACACTTTAACGGGGGGGGGGGGGGGGGGGGGGATAAGAAGATACACACATCCAATGTATTAGTACTGTAATGATGGTACCAACTTAAAACATTTTATTTTTTGTTTCATCTTTAGAGAGCACGCGTACGTTTTAAAAGCGGCTGACGTTATAAAACCGAATGGTCTGTGGAAGGACGTGGTTTATTTTTGATACAAACGCCACGATATACAAAGCATTGGGGAATCCTGCTCGGATATTGACAACACCAAACCAATAATAGAAAGTACGACTTGTCTCCAACAAGTCGGCTCATCTGGAAATTCCAATTTAGCGATTGCCAAATCTAGGTCATGTATTTTTAAAAGCACGTCGGACTAATATCGTAAATCGCCGAATACCAGCCGGAAGTTTGTGCTATTTAATTGAGATACGTCTGGAACCCCGACTTGTAAGTACAATATAATAACTTATGCCTACATTCCTAGCTCGTATTTTAATATTATATAAACACGTTTATATACGTCCCGGATCATAATCGCTGCTGTCGGGCTATATTGAGATATTTACGGTAATTTAAGGCATAACGTATGATGACTTATCTTTTTAAAATTATAAACTGACGTATAAGGTGTAATCAATAACGGCAGGCACAGATGAAAACATGTCAAACTAGATCATATATCAAGCCATGTTTCGGTCACCGGTTGATTAATCAAATATATTTTTTTTCTTTTTTCTCTAAATAGCCTTGTTTACTCTTTTAAACCAAAGGGCGGGACGTAGTCCGGTGGTAAAGCGCTCGCCTGATGCGCGGTCGGTTTAGGATCGATCCCCGTCGGTGGACTCATTGGGCTATTTATCGTTCCAGCCAGTGCACCACGACTTTAATATCAAAGGACGTGGTATGCGATATCCTGTCTGTGAGATGGTGCATTTAAAATATCTCTTGCTACTAATGAACAAAAATGTAGCGGGTTTCTTCTCAAAGACTATGTCAGAATTACCAAATGTTTGGCATCCAGTAACCAATGATTCATAAATCAACGTGATTTAGTGATGTCGTTGAACAAACCAAACCTTTGTGGCGTTTCTAATACCACGGAATAGTCTACATTTTGGGACGGTACGTAGAGCCAGAATGGTACAGCGATATCCTGATGCGCGATCGATCTAGGATCGATTCCCGTCGGTGGGCTCATTGGGCTATTCCTCGTTCCAGCCAGTGCTCCATAACTGGTGTAACAAAGGCTGTGGTATGTACCATCCTGTCTGTGGGATGGTGCATATAAAAGATCTCTTGCTGCAAATCAAAAAGACTAGCCCATGAAGTTGGCGACAGCGGCTTTCCTTTCTCAATATCTATGTGGTCCGAAGCCATATGTCTGATGCCATATAACCATAAATTAAATGTGTTGAGAGCGTCATTAAATAAAACATTTCCTTCCTTCCTACATTTTTAATATTTTTAAAAATGCACATACGGGTTTATGGATTAACGTACTAAAGCTAGGATCTGCGACATTAAGCTCCACGTCTAATGACAATATTATAAGTTCTTAATACCGTAAGTTCGTACGTCTGAGGAGGTGGAAGACACCATCGATGATACTAATAGAAATTACAGTGCTGTGTGCATTATATAACTATAGGTATAGTTTTAATAAACCCACAATCTCGTATCACATTATATAATATAATATCATTTACTAATGCGTTATATACCACAGGTATACGGTTTTAATTAACTCACATTATCGCTTCACCATATGACAGTATTTACTAATGCCAAATACAAACATAACTACAGATTTAATAACTTCATGTTTTATTGTTATCAACGGTTATTGTCGGCGACCTTTATACCATATACAAATCTGTTGCCAAGTTATATTAATGTTACGTTGTGTGTGTGTGTGTGTGTGTGAGAGAGAGAGAGAGAGAGAGAGAGAGAGAGAGAGAGAGAGAGAGAGAGAGAGAGAGAGAGAGAGAGAGAGAGAGACAGACAGACAGACAGACAGACAGAAATCCCATGCCTCGACTGGGATCCGAACCCAGTACCTACCAGCCTGTAGACCAATGGCCTAACCACGACGCCACCGAGGCCGGTCAGAAAGAAAGAGACAGTTGGAGAGAAAGAGAGTGAGTGAGAAAGAGAGTGACAGACAGAAACAGTGGGAGAGAAAGAGTGAGAGAGAGAGACAGACAGACAGACAGACAGACAGACAGACAGTTGGAGAGAAAGAGTGAGTGGGAGAGAGAGAGAGAGAGGGGGGATGGGGGGGGGAATAACGAGAGAAAGAGAGAGCGAGCAACAGAGTGAGACACAGACGGAAGACGGTCGTCTGCATAATTTCGTGAAATTTAAGAAATCAATAATTGTGTGTCTGTCCATTCATTCGGTTATTTGTGTCTGTCCATCCGTCAGTTTATCTATATCTATTTGTCTGTATGCCCATTTGTTTAAAATGATAACAGGGAAATATTTCGATAAATAAATTAATAACGGAACTCATGATATCTTCGGTGATGTTTCTGCTTATTATAACTACAACATAGAACAATAAACGGTTTGTAACAGTAAAAACTTTTATTCGCTCCTTCATGTCGATTTCTGAGAGTTTGTCACCGTCGACAATAGCCGAGTATCCTCATTTGACGTCAGTGCATATACGTCAGGAAATATCTAATTTTGGTGTTTGCAGTCGGGAAATATCAGCGTCCTAATAATACAGATAATCGATGATTAACTTATTTATTAGATAACATTTAGTGAAATATCTTAAAATATCAGTGAAATAAAAGTGTTATCAAGTCACTCAGTGACGATAACACATTGTAGAGTGACATTTTCACTATTTCACTCTAAAATGTGATCGTCACTGTAGAAAGTGTTATCTTTACTGTAAGAAAGCCGGAACTATTTTGCTACTGGCATTTTAAAAATAAAGTTAAATTGCCAAAAGTTATATAATAAATAGAAAATTTCATGGGGTTTTTTTTTGTCAAATATGATTTATATCTCATCTCGTGAAGTTTGCAATCATATCACATATGATTGCAACCGTCACTCGATGAGATATAAATCATATTTGACAAAAAAAATAAAAAAATAAAAAAACCCATGAAATATCCTCTATATAATTATTCAGGTACGCACAAAAATCCCAGGTAAGACAAACTAGAGTCGGTGATGTTATTGTAGCTGCAGGAATCATTTGTCTTTGAAGAAGCGTGATATCTTCTCAAATATCAATTAACACCATCTGTGGAATGTGCCAGTTTAATCGGATTATGGTGGCATAGAACTGCCATCGACGTACCCATAGAATTGAGGGTTCATGTTAGGGTTATACATGTAGTTAGGTTTTTCAATATGTTGTCATACATTAATTTTGTTGAGTAAGTTGACGTAATTATATCGTTGTCTTGACAAAACGCCTAGCAAAATGCCATTATGTTGTAAAAACATTTCTAAATTATGTCATTATGTTGATAGCAGTTCTATGCCACCATATCATCCTAACCCACCTTAATCTCAACCCTAAATTATATTATGTCAGTAGCAATTATATGTCACAATTTTCCATTACAAATTATAAATGACTTTTATGGTGGCATAAAACTGCCATATAACAACATACTAATAATTTTGAAATGTTTTTACCACAAACTGATATATTTCTAGGCGTTTTGTCAATATAATGCTTTAATTAACGGGAAATAATGTGAAAATATATCGCAATATATTGTAAAAACTAACCTAACTCTAAATGTAACCCTAAATTACGTCGTTGTGTCGATGGCATTTCTATGCCACCACAACTTTAGCATAAAAATGTTTGTTTTTATTTAACGACACCACTAGAGCACATTGATTTATAAATCATCGGCTGTTGGATGTCAAACATTTGGTCATTTTGACACAGTCATAGAGAGAAAACCCGCTACATTTTGCTATTAGTAGCAAGGGATCTGTTATATGCATCATCCAACAGACAGTATTGCATGACCTTCGATATACGAGTCGTGGTGCACTGGCTGGAACGAGAAATAGCCCAATGGACCCACCGACAAGGATCGATCCTAGACATACCACGCATCAGGCGTGCGCTTTACCACTGGGCTACGTCCACCCCCACCCCCGTGTAAAAATGTGTGAGAAAACCAGTATTTGGCACGTACGATTGTAAAAGCATTCCTTTCATTTTAATTCAGGGAGAAATCGTTGTAACATAATTAGTTACTTTAAGACATTCCTGAGTTTTTAAGTGTTTAAGTTTTAAGATGTTATCGATTAGCAGATACTTTTTAACGATTGTAATTACATATCAAATATATTTTTCTGCATAAAATATTAGTGGCTGTATATTAAACGTGTTTCTGGTCGTTCTAATATATATACTAGGTTAAATTTCTTTTTATTTCCTAATTATTATTTTTTCGTACGTACGAAATTATTTGAAGACAAAATTCAGTTTGGGCTTCTTACTAATATTAAGACGACCAGAAACACATTGAATATACAGACACTGAATTTCTAAACAAGAAAATATATTTAATATGTAAGTTTAATCGTAGAAATATTTTATTACAATCTTACAATGCAGCAAACTCAGGAATGTCCATTTAACAATAGGAATACGCACAGTGTTAGAAAGTTATGGTTTGTTTTGTTTAACGACACCACTATAGCACATCGGCTACTGGATGTAAAACATTTGATAGGCAGTCTTTTATATGCACCATCTCACAAACAAGATAGTGCATACCACGGCCTTTGATATACAAGTCGCGGTACACTGGCTGGTACAATAAATAGCCCAAATGGGCCCACAACTGCGCATCAAGCAAGCGCTTACCACTGGGCTACGGCCCGCCCTCGCAGCGTGTTAGAATACACATATAAAGTGTATATTAGGGGGATTAGCAAACAAACATTTATCGACAAACCAATCAACCCAGCTAATGATGCAAGGTCCTATTTTCACAGCGGCGCAACGTTTACAAACTAAGGTCTAAGGTTCGGCTGGTTGGTAGCATGCAATTTGCTGAGAAAGAGAATACAAGAACACTGTTTAGGTTTCATATTTAAGGTTGTCTAATTATGTCTTGTACGATTTCGGTTGACAAGAAAATTGGTAGCCTCTCAAGGTCAAATTCCGGCGTCTTAAAGGCACTGGGTATTTTAAAAATATTTTCGGCTATTTTAACTTTTTATCGTTAAATTGAAAAGCATATACAACTTGTTGCTCAGATGATTACTTTTGACAAATATATTTCTGGTTGCCCTGGTGTTAATAAGAGCCAAAATACAAAAACGAAACGTACCTTTAAAGCTAGTACTACTGTCAGTGACTTTAAGGGAATACGTCGTCTTTAGGCGAATGATTTATAAGCACAACCCTAGAAATTCATTAATTCATTTAACTTATTTTCGTATTTTTATCCTATTAAAATTCAAACACACTGGTATTTACACCAGTGGTATTTACACGAAGTCATAATTGAAACAAAATATAGTGTGTGGGTTTGGTTTTTCAAAATTAACATGTCATGGGCGAGTTTTTTTTTTATTAACGTTTTAGTTGTAACGAGTCTTTTAGGATACATGTTTCACACATATGATAGTAAATATCACAACATTTAATATATTATTATAGATCATGGAATACATGTTAGATTGGGAAATAGATTGGCGGGTGTCGTCACAGCTTCAGTTTGGAGTAAAGCTGTTACTGCTCGGGAACGATGTGGCCTAGCGTTGTTATCCATGTACAGAGGTCTGGTGGCGAGTGGATGGTTGTCAAAATGCGGCACAGCAACTGGTTGCAGGACGTTACGAATGTACCGATCACCATTGAGGTTGCCTTGGATGGCCAGCTTACAATCATGTGATAGGCAACTCCAAACCATTACTGAACCTCCACCATACGGGGTCGTAGGTCATATGTTCCTGGGTGTGTAGGCAGCATTTATATGCCTCCAAACTCTAAATCGGCCATTTGTGACATGGAGCAGGAACCAATGGACTCTTCGCCAGGACCTCAGATTCCAACCTCTCCGGGCCGAACACCATGCTAAACGGCGTCTTTCATGATGATCAGCAAGAAAGGGACGTTTGATGACCCTTCTGGCCTTCAATCCCGCAAATTTCAGACGATTCCTCACTGTTCTGGCTGACATCCGTCTATTGGGTAACCATTGGCTCTTCAGAACAGGAGACGTAGCAAAAGGTTGACGACGTACGAGTCGAAGCAGGGCCCTGTCATCGCGCTGTGACGTCATGCGCGGTCTCCCTGGCCGTGGGAGATCCTTTACAGCATTGGTATGCCCGTGTTTTCGTATCAGTCTGCTGATTACGGTGTAATGATATCCCAACTGACGTCCTATACTTTTGAAGGTCATGCCGGTCGCATGCAAACCAATAATACGCCATCTTTGGGCCTCTGATAACCGTAGACGTGCCGTATTCAACGATTAAACTTCAACAATGCAAGACAGTGACGTTAAATGTCAACAATTGCAGTGTATTGATACTGCATTTTGAGCAAAGTATCGGTGGCATGATGCACGTGCATGTCGTTCTGTTGAGGGACGTCACAGTTGTCATTGTACTCTCCTATTATTTCGATGGAACACCATTCTTGGCATATTCGTCACCTAATTTGCAGTTTTTACGAATGGGGCTATTTCAGTACTAATTATATCTAGGGGTGCTTAACTGTTTTCTTTGTGTATATTTGTGTACAAATCTGAATGACAAAACTAATAAGACTTTCAAAATTGTATATCTGTTCATGGCAGAGTCAAAAGTATGAATTCAAAATGCCTCCCACCATTCACCCCCCCCCCCCCCCCCGCCCCGAATTTTTTTTAACAAAATTCACAGTGCAACAGCAGTTTATAATGCATGTATCTAAAACACTGTTTACTACAAGACGTTCCTTATAATTACTCTGACCACGATATACTTGAGCACTACTTGTCCTTGCAGAGTATCGATATTTCTTTGAGGTCGACGTGTGCGACTCCTTGTAACATGCCTTCATTTCCTGTAGCATGAATATTCCATCAACAGTGAATGAAATCTGGAGCTAATTAATTTAGCTATACAAAGTCGCCGATGGACAGTTGACAATGCGTTCTATCCCCGGTGACCGCCAACTTAACACGTGTCACAACAGCAAAGGAGAGATGCAACTTTCACATGTCGTGGATTGAAGGTCTCGCCCTACACGTTCTGCTGATTACCACAAATGAATGGGCATGTCGTGCCGCACGAGACGTGAATATTTAATGAAGTTCCGGAGGCGGGGGGGGGGGGGGGGGGGGGGGGGGGGTGGTGATAAACGCTGTCCTCATGAGTGTACGAGACAGGGGGCAGGAGGATGGGGGTAGCTGCCCCCTTAGTGGTGGAGCAAAACCTCAAATTCGGGCAAAAATAATACAGATATTCAAGCAATATGTGCTAACCTGAGACCTTTTTACCATGTATTTCTATTATTCTACCCTCAACATTACTTGTAATCCATGTACAAATGCGTAGAGATTCGTTTGCAACCCTGTATAACTGTTTGGTTGTAATGTTAATATGAATAAATGTAATTATTAAGATTAGGGATTTTTTTTTTTCATTCGGCGAAAAGCCAGCCTGCCCCCCCCCCCCCCCCCCACACACACACACACAATAATGGGTGTCCGTACGCCTATGGCTGTCATCGCAACAAATATATCCATGCATTTATAGGCAATATGTAACAGTCTAAAAAACATCTGTTGGCTAAACTTCTATCGGTAAAACATATATTACCTAAATATCTCTTGACGAAAGGTTTGTCGGCTAAAAGAATGAAGAAATGTTTCATTTAACGACGTACTCAACATATTGTAATTATTGTTATATGGTTATTGACCACACAGATAATGAGAGAAGAAACCTGCTGCCTCCACGCAATGGGCTATTCGTTTTCGATTAGCAGCTCACAGACAGGATAGTACATACCACGGCCTTTGTTATATCAGTTGTGGATCACTGGCTGGGACGAGAAATATTTAGCCTAATGAGCCGACCGATGGGGTACGATCCTAGACCGACCGCGCATCAGGCCTACATAAGACAAAGTTCGAAGGATGCTTTGACAATGTCGTGGGTATATGCCTGCATGAATCAGTATTAGGAGTTTGTCTGTAAGAGGACTGCCATTGCAAGACGATGCATTCATCTTCAAGAGAACTGCTGGTCCAGGACGATGCACCCTCCTTCGTCTATAGAAGGGGCGGGACGTAGTCCAGTGGTAAAGCGTTCGCTTGATGCGCTGTCGGTCTGGGATCGATCCCCGTTGGTGGACCCATTGGGTTATTTCTCGCTCCAGCTAGTGCACCACGACTGGAATATCAAAGGCCGTGGTATGTGTTATCCTGTCTGTGGGATGGCGCATATAAAAGATCCCTTGCTGCTAATTGAAAAAAGTAGCCCATGAAGTGGCGACAGCGGGTTTCCTCTTTCAATATCTGTGTGGTCCTTAACCATATGTCCGACGCCATATAACCGTAAATAGAATGTGTTGAGTGCGTCGTTAAATAAAACATTTCATAAATCATCTATAGAAGGACCGCCACTTGAGAACGACAATACACCCATGATTTCTGCATGTTAGGAGGACTTCCACTTCCAAGGCTGTTTTGGTAAATCTCCATCACAGAAAGCCGTATTTTTGCACATCATTGTTAATACACTCGTGAATGACTCATCCTGATCCAAAGGTGTGACATTTCAGCATTTTTCTAACATAGGGTATATTACATAGCACACAAGCAGACCTCTCTCTCTCTTGTTTAAGGCACTTACATTTTTAGAATCGACCAAGCAAAAATAAGGGGGGGGGGGGGGGGGGGGGGAGGGAGTGGGTTGTAAGGAAACATGTTTCGTGTTTGCCTTAAAACATCCCGATCACTGAACCACGACTTGTATATCAAAAGCTGTGGTATGTGCTGTCAATAACATCAATAGCAATAGATTAAATGAACTTAAATTTTATTTTAGTTAATTTAAACAATTTATTGTACGTTACCCACTAGAGATTTTGTTTTCTACAACGCTTTAGTTTGGGACCAGTATAAGCATCAGTGTCTATGCTGCTACTTCAATGATTAATCTGATGCAAACAGTTTGATTTGTTTAACGAGACCACTAGAGCACATTTATTTATTAATCATCGGCTATTGGATGTCAAACATTTGGTAATTTTGACATAGTCTTAGAAAGGAAACCCGCTACATTTTTCCATGAGTAGCTAAGGATTGTTTATATACACTATCCCACTACGCTATTTCTTGTTCCAGCCAGTGCTCCCCAACTGGCATATCAAAGGCCGTGGTATGTACTACCCTGTTTGTGGGATGGTGCATATAAATGATTTTTCACTGCTAATCGAAAAGAGTAGCCCATGAAGTGGCGACAGCTGGTTTCCTCTCTCAATATCTGTGTAGTCCTTAACCATATGTCTGACGCCATATAACCGTAAATAAAATGTGTTGAGTGCGTCGTAAAATGTCCTATCTAAACATGAATGAATGAATGAATGAATGAATGTTTAACGACAACCCAGCACGAAAAATACATCAGCTATTGGGTGTCAAACTATGGTAATGCAAACAAATAAAGTGATGATCAACAGCAATATCAAAATTCAAGATTTAAATAAAAACACAGTGTAAAGAACTGTGCAAAAATACAAATATCACAAATAGATACTGACTTTTACTCAAAACTTTAATTGTATCCCGAAGAAAACAAGGGGATTTGTGCTGTATTGGCCATTCTCAAAGAGAATGATACACTCCTGCACCACAGTGAGGTTACAGCACGCTCAGGGGTCCTATCTAAACAGTGCGCGGTATTTAGTTGACGCTTCCTGGTACTACGACTAAATCTCACTGGGTTATTTCCCCTTTTTAAGAGTGCTTCAGATTACGACACTACCCAAGTCCATGTGGCCCCCTCATTAAGTCCATGCATATTTTGTTTTTCACAAGTGAAAAATGCTTGCAAAACAGCATCACTATCCTAAATGATCATATATATATTTACTGTCATTTGTGTTTCAAAATTATACATTACAATGAAAAAGAATGTAAAAAAAAACTTGCTATAGACTGTTTTACCGGATCTAAATTTTCTTTAATGATTATGGCAATAGCTCATTGGTAAGACTCAAAGCGAGGCATAGTAATCTGCTGTGGTATTATCCCTCCATTCAATGGTGGGCGAACCATCCATTAAATAGTGCGTTTGGCAAATCTCTAGGGATGAAACTTTTACACGAGTTATTTTTATAATTACCCCCAGCGTATGGAAATCTTAATGTATGTTCTACTTATATCGAGGAGGAATATCATTAACGTTAGTAATCCGGCCACATAATTACAGTAATGATTATCAGTTTAATGGCATCGCTTGGCAACATCTCGTTAGATTTTCACAAAAACAAAACAAAAAAATCAAAACAACATCAGCATATCTTTCATTATTATTGATTATTATTTACGTGCTAATGTCCACTTGGGATTCAAACACGCTGTCCTGGGCACATAATAGATGTCTGGGCTGCTCTAAGCTAGGGTTTAAGTATTAGTTCCTAGTGGTTAGTGAGAGATCTAGAAAATATGATTCAGTAGCTGTAAGTTACGTTTACTTGCACACGGATCCTAGCATGGTTTCAGGGCGAAAACAGAATTTTTAAGGCAGATGCTCCAATAAAATGTATGGTGGGGAAATACTTTGTATTGCTTTTAGTGAGTTACGTTCTTCCTACTATATATTCGATTGGTTTCTCTAACGTTTGCTTTGTCTTATGCTACACATCGAGCTTATGCTGAAATCAATGTTTGAGGGCAAGAGTTTTCTATCTGAGTGGGCGAGACATAGCCCAGTCGTAAAGCGTTCGCTTGATGCGCAGTCTGTCTAGGATCGACTCCCATCGGTGAATCTAATGGGCTCCACAACTGGTATAACAACGGCCGTGGTATGTACTATCCTGTCTGTGGGATGGTGCATATAAAAGATCCCTTGCTGCAAATCGAAAAAAGTAGCCCATGACGTGGCGACAGCGGGGTTCCTCTCTCAATATCTGTGTGGTCCTTAACCATATGTCTGACGTCATATAACCGTAAATAAAACATTCCCTTCCTTATATCTGATCCCCAATAAAGTGTCATCCCATAAACGTACGAAGAAGACAAGAAAGAAAGATGAAATTGTTTTTATTTAATGACGTACACGCAATATATTTTAAATACGATTATATGGCATCAGACATATGATTGTGGACCATATCGTACAGACAATGAGAGAGGAAACCCGATGCCGTCACTCCATGGGCTACTCTTGTAGATAAGCATCATTCAGGCCAGGTCATGTCAGAGTGTTTAACGTGCACATTCAGAGCAAGCTGTTGTAGCGCACGCGTATCCTGAGCACAGGTGCCGGCCTCGGGATCTTTTATATGCCCCACCCCACAGATTGAAGACGTGCCGGAGAAATTGGCTCTGACATTTCCAGTGTGTCTCGATTTGGCACTATTAATATGTAGAACAAAATAATATAGACGGCTTTGAAAGCAACTAGTCAGTCATATATAAAAACAACTAGCAAACACTTGAGCCACCTCAAGCAACCAAAGAATACAACGTATCAGAAGCAAGTACCCTAATAAAATTAGCCTTTAGCCTCAAATTGCTGAAGAGCCCCATCAAATCTTGTCCTAGCCAGATATATGAGTGGTCCTATTATTCATAGTCATTCGTTTATTATGTTTTCCCGTTCTGACCACCCCCTCACGACCGGTACAGAAAAGGCAGCTTATTATTCTATTGTATTATTCAACAATACAGACAGATAAAAGACAGACACATTCTTTATTTACGTCTCACCTTTATTTACGTCTTACGTGTACAGAGTTCAACAGTAATAATACAATAATACAGCAATAAAAGTACACAAGCCACTCCTATTGAGTTATGAGACACTTTAATTAAAAAACATAAAATATGTATATTTCTATATGTATAAAAATCTTTGACGACGTAATAAAATAAAATATCCGGGTGGCTTAAGGTAATGACATTTTTTCTTTATCTAAAAGATTATTAAAGTTTACAACAGCAGCTACTGCTTTTAAAAAAAAAAGATCTACTCTAATGTCATCATAAAGAGGACAGTGAATAAGAACATGTTCTTCAGATTCTACATAATTAACACAGTTAAAACAGGTTCTTTTGTGAATCTCCAAATTTTCATATCTACCCGCTTCTAACATTGATAACGCACGTCGGTACGACTTAATACGTGTACAAGATCCTTTGTATTTTTTTTTTTGTATTTTTTTTTTGTAGCAATGGTCTATGTGACGGCAGCGGATCGATCTATAATTTTTGCCCCCCCCCCCCCTCTTTCTTTCTCTCTGTTTCTCTCTCTCTCTCTCTCTTACACTCTCTCTCTCTCTCTCTCCCCCCCCTCTCTCTCTCTCTCTCTCTCTCTCTCTCTCTCACTCTCTCTCTCTCACTCTTTCTCCCCATCTCTCTCTCTCTCACCCTTTCTCCCCATCTCTCTCTCTCTCTCTCTCTCTCTCTCTCTCTCTCTCTCTCTCTCTCTCTCTCTCTCTCTCTCTCTCTCTCTCTCTCTCTCTCTCTCTCTCTGTGTCTGTCTGTCTCAATTTGTCTCACCCACCCCTGTCAAAAAAAAATTCCTTTCCCTAAACGTGTCTTACTTCACTAGACGATGAGCAGTGAGCAGGCGCATGTGTAGGAATTTATTCAAGGTGGTGATGATGGTAATGATGGGGGTGGGGGGGAGGTTGTTCTAGACTGCGTCGAGCGAAGTTTATGGTGGGGGTCAAAACATGCTCCGGAAAATATATATATATTTTTAAAAACCTTCCCCTGCACACGCCCCTGAACCGATAATCTCTTATATTTAGCAGAGGGCCTATTAACTTCAACGGCATTACAGACTTAGTCGCCCAGGGATCAAAAGGCTTGCAGGGGTTCGTCAAGGGTGCCACTCACACGAGCGGCGCATCGATCCGGTACATTAAAATAAAACCCGGACTTGGTATTGTCAATACATCATCAATTATTTTTGATGTATTGTGGACACAAATAACCCGCTTCTCCGAAAATACTGTCACTTCAAATCTTCGTGTAAACATGCTGGAATTATCGTCACACGAGGGACCCGTTCGAACGAGAACGCGCTGTTCAAACATCTTCGGAAAAAAAACGTGACGGTATAGCCATAAAATCTGTTTATACTAGTATACAATCCAGAGTTTATTACTGCACTTTTCCCTGTGTTTTTTTTAATGTTGAAAAAGACCAACAAGTTCGCCTATTGCATAAATAGTCTCGCCCGATATTTTTAGAATTGTTATGCTCACGAATAACGCTATAAAAGGCGAAGTGTAATTGGTCGATATTTAAATTGTTATTTATACATGAAATGTCACCTGGACATGGGAGATCACGCAATGCTGTTAGATCTACTGATAGACCAGTAGAGCTAATTTTAATCAGATTGTCAGTTCCGCGTACAGCTGACCTAATCATAGCTTAACGATTTGCCCATGCTGCAGAGTTGGGCCGTTGTATGCCCAAATAAATTTCACAACTCCAATCTCTGTGGTACCCTCACGCTCAGTGCGAAAATGGATCAGACCGAATGCGGGGCGGTAATATTTCTTTTTCTCTCTTGTTCGAATAACATTTTGTGGAGTGGGAAGCAGTCCTTCCTTGTCAGATTTCAAGAAGGAAGCTTATGTTAGAAATGAGAAGCAGTTCTAGAATTTAGTCTCAAAATAGACATGAAGTGCACTTTAAACCTTAAACACCAATGCGGAAGACTTGAGACAAACGAGAATAAAAACATAAGATCTATATAATTGCATCTGAGAATGAATATTTTTCGATATCTGAAATACTGCTAAAAACAAGATGGAAATCAAGAGCTGCTTGTGAAATTCATTATCAGAAAGCATTTTGTGGACGTTAAGCGGTATTTGATATCTGTTCCTAATCAATGTGCTCTAGTGGTGTCGTTAAACAAAAACAAACTTTTAACTTTGATGCCTGCTGCTCCCTGTCAATTTCAAACCTTGGCTTGACAGACCCGCCAAATCATTTGATGAACACATTCACGTAGTTTATAATGAATAATGTAATATAAAACTATCAAATCTTAGGTTAAAGAAGTTCAGCTTGGAAGGAGAATTTAGAAGATGAGTCCTTTTCTGATAAACCTTCAATTGCCATCACTGAAGAAAACATTGACGTCATACACTGCATGGTGTTCAAATATAGACATATCTCGTGGATCTACTGAAACATCTTACATGGAAATATACACGTCCAAGAATGTGGCTGAGCACCATATATTTGTCTCAAACCAACTACAAAGTTGTGACTCACGTGGACAAACCACAATTGTATAAATCGTCTCATAAATTTTACGGATGACCAGTCAATAATTATTTCTTGAAAACGATTTGCTTCTTCCTTCGGTACCGTTAAATATATATCTTGTGCAATAAAATATTATGAAATAACAATCGCAATCTTTCTTCGGGAAATTAATACAAAGAATAGAAGAAGAATCCCCCATTTTGCTGCATAGGGATCTTTTATATGCTTTTCTTACACCAGTTATGGAGCAGTTGCTGAAATGAGAAAGAGCCCAATGGGCCCATCGACGGAGATCGATCGTGGATCAGGTGAGCGCTTTACCATTGGGCTACGTCCCGTCCCTTGCAAGGGAGCACAAACAGCCTGACCGGGGTCGGAAGCGGGTGAGAGGGGTGGTTTTGGTGCTCTTGAATTGCAAATGTCCAGTAGGATTAAAGTCAAGTAGAAAATGCGAAGATAATTTTGACGTATACTTTAGAACGGTTCACATAATTAAAAATAGAGCTAATGTGTTGATTTGACTTAGTTGATCGAAGGGTAGCTCTGTGCTGGAACATTGCCTCAATGGGGGCTGTGGTCGTTGGCCTCCCATAGATGCCCTGTACTCTGTCTTTTGGCGGACTCGATCGTTTGGGTGACCGTGTTTCGGGCATGCTCTGAGAAATGCACATCCAGTTGGTGGGAGGCACCCTATGGGAGTCTTGAACATTCTTATAAAGACTTGTGTATAATGGTCCTACACGTGCCTTCATATCCTGACGGTAAGGTTTGTTCCAGCTATTGGTGTGCATAGCCCGAGTACTCTGCCGTTCGAGAGCTAGACGGACTTCTGTACGGTTATGTACGGTTACGGTTTTGTACGATCATACCGTCCAAATGTCTGTCTAGCTCTTGAATGGCAGAGTACTCGGGCTATGGTGTGCAATATCATAATTTTCACCTTTTTATCAACAGAGGACAACTATACCGATTAGGGACATAGCACCTTCACCGACCATCAGGTTTGCCCCATACATGAAAACCTTCGACGCCACTGGGCAGTGAATGCACTATTTTCCAAACCATCAAGGTAGCCTACCCAGGACATTATAACAATACACATGAGTAATGACTTTTTGAAACCGGGTGGTTAATCGTGTTGAATAGACGTAAAAGGCAATCTGCTGTTTTTATACAACCCACGCTGTTGCCGACACGACAGAATCATGGCACATGCTGATATGGCAATATATACGACACTTGACATGTTAACATCTCTACAGGTGAAGTTCACGGAATTGTTGCGACAAGAATGGTGCTGTCTTTTAAAATGTAGTTTTACGGGTAACAACAGCTATATATGTATGAGAAGAGTCTTTATAACGATTGTCGGGGTCATTCAGTAGAAACATTTCAGAATGTCACAAATCTCTCTCTCTCTCTCTCTCTCTCTCTCTCTCTCTCTCTCTCTCTCTCTCTCTCTCTCTCTCTCTCTCTCCCCATTATCTTTTTCTTTCGCTCTCTCCCATCACTTTCTCTCTCTCTCTCTCTCTCTCTCTCTCTCTCTCTCTCTCTCTCTCTCTCTCTCTCTCTCTCTCTCTCTCCCATTATCTTTTTCTTTCGCTCTCTCTCCCATTATCTTTCTCTCTCTCTCTCTCTCTCTCTCTCTCTCTCTCTCTCTCTCTCTCTCTCTCTCTCTCTCTCTCTCTCTCTCTCTCTCGCACGCTCTTTCTCTCTCTTTCTCTTTCTTCTCTCACGTAATGAGAGAAATTTAGAAGATTTAGAGAGAGTTATAATCGGAGAGGCAAAATTAGAGAGAGAGTTCGAAATTGATAACAAAGAAAGAAATGTTTTATTTAACGACGCACGCAACACATTTTGTTTACGGTTATATGGCGTCAGACATATGGTTAAGGACCACACAGAGTTATGAGAGGAAACCTGCTGTCTCCACTACATGGGCTACTTTTTCCGATTAGCAGCAAGGGATCTTTTATTTGCGCTTCCCACAGGCAGGATAGCACAAACCATGGCCCTTGTTGAACCAGTTATGGATCACTAGTCGGTGCAAGTGGTTTACACCTACCCATTGAGCCTTGCGGGGCACTTACTCAGGGTTTGGAGTCGATATCTGGATTAAAAATCCCATGCCTCGACTGGGATCTGAACCCAGTACCTACCAGCCTGTAGACCGATGGCCTAACCACGACGCCACCGATGCCGGTTGAAATAGATAACAAATACAAGAGCGCACTATGTGTGTGTGTGTTTGTGTTTGTTTGTGTTTGTTTGTGTGTGTGTGTGTGTGTGTGTGTTTGTGTGTGTGTGTGTGTGTGTGTGAGAGAGAGACAGAGAGAGAGAGCAAGAGACAGACAGACAGACGGACGGAGAATATAATGTATTGTGTTGTGTCGTGAATTTATGTGTGTGTACATATGTTATGAATGTGTGCGTGTTGTTTTGGGGGATTGTGTGTATGTGTGCGTGCGTGTGTGTGTGTGTGTGTGTGTGTGTGTGTGTTGGGTGGAATATGTCAGTGACAATGAATTCTGCAGATGGTGGGAAACCGTGGAAGGAAGGGGTGGGGGGGGGGGGGGGCGTGCGCAGTGAAGCGAGTGTGTCATACTGCTTGGATTTAGATTTGATACTAAATTTATCTGTGAATAAAAGTTATTCACGGACCTGTTTGAACTAAAATAAATTTTACTGTTTAAATATAAACCTTTGGTCGTCTTGGGGGCCCAATCCAACGCCACCAACAACCAATTCAGCCTATCGGTCCTATGCCCTTGATCTATTCATTGAACTCACTGAGCCATGTCCTACCAACATTGAATAGTGCAGTGTTTGAGGAGGCTTTTATATGCAATCAAATACAATTTATATGTCAGAATACATATATACACAAAGAAAAAAGTTAAGCACCCCCAGATATGATTACTTATATAATATTGGCATGCATTGCAACTGAAATTGCAATGACGATTCTGACAGGCATGGCGTTCCATAGAAAGGATGAGATCGTGCAAGCATGACAATGGTGTCACATCTCATCGTCGCGTGCACGTGCAACATGCCACCCATGACTTTTCCAAAGTGCAGTATGGGTGCGTGCCCAAATTGGGTATTTAACGTGGCCGTCTTGCACTGTTCGATCATTATCAGTGAAGATGAATCGAAGGAGAATATCAGTGGATCAAAGATCACAAATAATCGGCATGCGTAACGCAGGAAATACGTTCAAAGCCATCGCCCGTCAGCTGGGGTACCACTACACAGTAATTAGCAGACTCGTCAGGAAACATGCCGTAACCAACTCTGTGAAGGATTTGCCACGGTCCGGTAGACCTCGTGTGACATCAAACCGTGAAGACGTAGCACTGGGGCGGCTGGTACGGCGTCTACCGTTTGCAACAAGCACGGCGCTGAAACGTGAGTGGCTGCCCAATCGCCAGCTCTCTACAAGAACGGTGAGGAACCGCCTCAAACTGTTGGGATTGGCGTCCAGACGAGTCATCAAGCGTCCCTTACTGTCAGAACGACACAAACGCTTACGTTTGGCATGGTGTCTAGCACGGCGAGCGTGGAATCTGAAAACATGGAGAAGGATTCATTGGTCCGACGAAAGCCGGTTTCTGCTCCACGTCACGGATGGACGAATGAGGGTTTGGAGGCGGAAAAATATGGCTTAAGCACCCAAGAACATCCAACCAACTGTCCCATACGGAGGAGGCTCGGTAATGATTTGGGGGTGCATCTCCCATGACTGCAAGCTGGACCTGGTCACCGTTCAGGGTAATTTGACAGGTGACCAGTACATTCGTTAGGTCCTGGAACCAGTTGTCGTGCCACATTTCGACAACCACCCACTCGCTACAAGGCCTCAGTACATGGATGACAACGCCAGGCCTCATCGTTCCCGGGCTGTGACGGCGCATCTCCAGAACAACGCTGTGACGACTTTGCCTTGGTCCGCCATGAGCCCCGATCTGAATCCCCTGGAGCACATTTGGGATATTCTTGGCCGTCGAATACAGAAACTGGACCCCCCTGTACAGAATCTGAGAGAATTGGAAGCTGCTTTGCATCGGGAGTAGCTGTTGCTGCCTCGTCAGAAGATCCGACACTTGACTGGGAGGGTGAGGAGCAGGCTTGAGGCGGTCATCCGAGCACGTGGAGGGTACTCAAAGTACTGAACGTTTGGACTGTCAGTGTCGTCTAGGTAACTGAACGTAACTTTTTACCCAGAATTGACAATCTGCAAATGTCGTATGGACTCTGTAGATCCATACTTATAACGGGTATGTTTTGGGGTGAAAACACGACTGGTGAGGTTGCGACCATATTTTGATTAAAAATTCACCACAACTGACAATTGTTTGTGTTTTCCTATTGTCAGAATGTTGTTCTTGCCTTTCACATACATTGCCATGACTTCATTACGTCAGTACTTGCATGCTAAAAAAAAATTCATTCGTCAGTCAGAAATTTCGTGGGGGTGCTTAACTTTTTTTGTGTGTATGTATATATATAATTATATATATATCGTAAAAAATAGGTCAGTGTTGACAGGGCTGTATGACTGCTGTTTTTAGGAAACGAATTCGCATCGTAATTTGCATGCAAAAATATCAACATAGATTAAATTAAACGAACAGTTTGAGTTATCCACCCTTATGCCAAGACCACAACCTCATTTTGCTGTGATGTATGTGGCAGCATACCACTTCTCTGTTGTTATCAACTAGTATTAAAATGACAAGTAACTTCAAACCAATTAATGGGTTATTTAATGCATTTGTAATCATCAAAGAAAGATTTGAAAAAACATTCCAGAATTTTATATTATTATTTTTTAAATGAAAAACTGTTCCTTAAACCGGACTGTATTAAGTTGCTACAACAAATAATGACATATGGCTAGTCACTAGGGGTGGAAGTTAGCTCAGTCGTTAGCGCGCTCGCCTGAAGTGCTGGGTCGTCGTAGGATCCAACGTCCTCGGCGGACAGATTGGAGTTTTCCCCGTCTTAATCAGTGCCCCAAAACTGGTATATCAAAAGCCGTGGTATGACTGTCCTGTCTGTGGGAAAGTGCACTTAAAATATAACTTGCTGCAAATGGGGAAAAAATGCAACGGGTTTCCTCAGAATTTTCTAAATAATTGACATCCATTAGTCGATGATTAATAACAAATTTCTAGTTGTGTCGATCGTTAAAGAAAATAAACTTTAACGTTCTTTCTCACTATTGACTTCTGTCCTGGTAATATATAATGTATTGTAATAATGGATATATCAAATGTTATTTTGGAGAGAAGTCTTTATAAATTGGGCGCCTGATGCGCAATCGATCTAGGATCGATTCCCGTCGTTGGGCCCATTTGGCTATTTCTCGTTCCAGCCAGTGCTCCACAACTGGTGTAACAAAGGCCGTGGTATGTACTATCATGTCTGTGTGATAGTGCATATAAAAGATCCCTTGCTGCTAATCGAAAAGAGTAGCCCATAAATTGGTGACAGCGGGTTTCCTCTCTCATTATCTGTGTGTGGTCCTTAACCATATGTCCGACGCCATATAACCGTAAATAAAATGTGTTGAGTGCGTCTTTAAATAAAACATTCCACTTCTGCCTTCATTATAAATTGCTTGTCGGAAACATCAAAATTAAAGTCACAAAGTCTTGGCTTTTCCCTTTTTTCCCCCACTGCTGGTCCAGAATGTTTGTTATATTACAACGCCTAAAAAGTACATCAAAAGACTTTGAAAAGCCACAATACACTGGTCACAGTTGAGACATCAACCATGATATGGTGTCACGCTGTTGGAGTCACGGTCTACCAGATGTCTGCCTCATTGGTCGGTGTGTACTGGAGTGTAACCCGTCTTTTGGGTGTAGTTAGGCTCGGATGTGATGTCGTGATTTGATATACATGTAGTATAGTGTTTGTATAAGTACTCGTTTTGGGCGTGTTCTGTTTATCAACATTCTCGGTGGCGCTCTGGTTAAGCCATCGGACTACAGGCTGGTAGGTACAGAGTTTGCAGCCCGGTACCGGCTCCAACCCAGGGCGAGTTCTTAAGGGCTCACTGGGTAGGTGTAAGGCCATTACACCCTCTTCTCTTTCAGTAACCACTAACCAACTAACGATTAACCCACTGTTCTGCACAGACAGCCCAGATAGCTGAGGTGTGTGCCCAGGACAGCGTGCTTGAACCTTAATTGGATATAAGCACGAAAATAAGTTGAAATGAATCGACATTCTCTTGTTGATGGAACAACTACATTGTACAGCTTAATATTTTAGGACACACCAAAATATAAGCTTTAATGATTATAGAAACAATTAAATTTACTATTGAAAGTTAATTATGAAGTAGTTTTTTGTATCAAATGACAGTATCTAGTGGAACTTTCCTGGCTCAGTTTGTAGTCGGGCTTGAATATCTCTCTCGCCAGGAATTTTTTATTCGAATCTTTTCAGTAAAAGCTTATTAATATTTTTTTATTTGACACTTATGTTAGGGATGGGTGCATTCAGCTCAACAATGCAGTTATAACTGAACGAGGATCAATAGCAACTCCACATGCTGTAGCCCATATCAGAACGTGCATTAAATTCTACGATGAAAATAACACTGTAATAGGGCGGGGTCTTTTGTGTATTATATTTCATTCCCGTGGCTACATTCAGTTAAGTTTCAATTACCCTGTAATTGGACATAAATCTTTCCAGGACAGGTGTTAACGGTTAGTTGTTAGTGTAAAAGAAGTCGAGGTAGTTGCTTCACACACACACACACACACACACACACACACACACACACACACACACACACACACACATACACACACTCACTCACACACACAGAGAGAGAGAGAGAGAGAGAGAGAGAGAGAGAGAGAGGGAGAGAGAGAGAGAGAGAGAGAGAGAGAGAGAGAGAGAGAGAGAGAGAGAGAGAGAGAGAGGAGAGAGAGAGAGAGAGAGAGAGAGAGAGAGAGAGAGAGAGAGAGAGAGAGAGAGAGACCTACACACACAATGAGTCGTAAATACTCACTTTGAAGAAAATCGCCTGGGGTGCGAACACAGTATACTCACCATCCGTAAGACCTACCGATAGATCTACGTGACGAATGCCCCTTTTAGTTTATACCAGGCTATGACACCACGATGTTATTTTTAACTTTACACTATTATATTGCTGATTTGTAAACTATCGGAAAACGTTTCATATGAATTCAATGGACACATTTTTAAAACGTGTTACAAGTTTCAGTTTCAGTTTTTATACTTTTTTAATTCTATCATTGGGCTGATACAAGGTGAGGCTCTGTCGCCCTTTTTGTTTTCAGTGTACCTAAATAATTTTGAGAATGAGCTAGTTGAGTATGTGTGTGTGTGTGTGTGTGTGTGTGTGTGTGTGTGTGTGTGTGCGTGTGCGTGCGTGCGTGCGTGTGTGTCTATATAAAATGCCTACCGATTTATTGACTCGTTAAATGGGATTTTAGGGATCGGCTGCCTTAATTTATTATTTTTGCTTTGGCCACAATATGTTTACAGGATTAATAATACTTCAACAATATTCTGAACTAAATGGCAACACTTTCATGACTGGTCATTTGAAACATAATTGCTTTCTCTACTGGGTGGCAACGTTTTTTGACTGGTCATTTGAAATATAAATCTTTTCTCAACTGGGCGGCAATCTTTTGTGAGTGATCATTTGAAATATAAATGTTTTTCTCGCTTGAACTAATCTGCAAAGTCGCTCTCACAATGGAGTTTTTGTTGCGATTGTTAACCAACTGTGACAGTCAGGACGTATATAATGTGGAACGAAAACCTTGCCTTCTTTTCAAATTGATACTAAGTTGGTCTATAAATAAACATACATAAAGAAGCTTAGATTTTGTTTCCATCACGATTTTCAACATAATAAGATTGCTTTGTTGGTTCTTAAACCGCTGATCTCTGCTTACTTGACTTTGTCAGACAAAGTGCACGATTTGGTTTCTTCAAATAAATGCGCAGAACTAGAAACATGAACGGGATTGGTCTTCATTCACAAGACACACTTGTTAAAACTAAGATACTAGTATATAATCATGACCAGCGGTCGAGTAACCTGGTATTTGTTTCTGTTATATGAGGAGCGTCTGGAGGTTTTCACTCGTCACATTGCGTAGTGTTGACTTCACTTAGCACACATATTAAATAGCCCATGATTAGAAACAAAAGTGTGCTACGTGTCGTTAACCGATACATCCTTTTGGTTTGGTCGTCGTTTTCGTGATAAAGGTCGATGTTTTTGTTTTTGGGGGGGGGGGGGGGGTGTTAGGAGGGGAGATTATGTTGAGTTTTGTGTTTTATTTTGTTTTGTTTTGGTTTGGGTATATTTTTTTTTTTTTTTTTTTTTATTTATTTTTTTATTTACTGTTACTTTTTTATTATTTGTTTTCTTTTTCTTTCTTTTTTAGCCCCCCCCCCCCCCCCCCCCCCCCCCCCCCCCCCCCCCCCCCCCCCCCCCCCCCCCCCCCCCTCCCCTTCTTTCATTTTGTGGTGTATTTTTGTTGGTTTTTTGGTTGTTGGTTTTTGTTACTTTAGGTAACTAAAAATTACTGTGTGTTGTTCGCTTGGGATTTTGGTTCTTTTTGTTCTAGCTATGTGCCATTATTGTGTCAGGATCTGTTTCAGGTACAAACACATTTTTGTTTTGGGGGAACGTGACAAAAAGGTGTAAAACTAATTTCTTGTTCTTGATGACAACTGCGCGTATGAAAAACCTGCTTTTGTTAATTGTAGAATCGGTTTTTATAAGCGTCCGTTTTCTGCATTGCGCGCCCGCACTGCGATATAAACCGCGCACGTGGGAAGACGGCCTTAAAACCCACTCTGGTTGGGAGCTGGTATTGAGATGCGATCCCAGTACCTACCATATCTAAGGTCGATTGGCTTAGTTACTACGTTACCGAGACTGGTTGCATACCGTGCTTGTTAAAATCATGTTCGTTTTGTTTAACGATAGCACTAAAACACATTGATTTATTAATCATCGGCTATTGGATGTCAAACATTTGGTAATTTTGACATATAGTCTTAGAGAGGAAACCCGCTCCATTTTTGTTTTCATTAGTAGCTAGTAGTAGGGATCTTTTATATGCATCATCCCACAGACAGGATAAGAAATACCACGGCCTTTGATATACTAGTCGTGGTGCACCTGATGAAACAAGGCTGCAGCGGGTTTCTTCTCTCAATATCTGTGTGGTCCTTAACCATATATCCGACGCCATATAACCGTAAATAAAATGTGTTGAGTGCTTCGTTAAATAAAACATTTCCTTCCTTCCTTGTATGGAATAAGAAATAGCCCAATGGGCCACCGATGAGGATCGATCTCAAACCGACCACGCATCAAGCGAGCGCTTTACCACTGGGCTACGTACCACCGAAATCTTAGAGGAATCCCGCTACATTTTTCCATTAGCCGCAAGGTATCTTTTGATATGTACTTTCCCCACAGACCGAACAGCACATGATATACCAGTCGTGGGACACGGGTTGGGACAGAAAAAAAACAATCAGAGAAGGGATGCACCTATGGGGTTCGATCCTGCGACCGAAGTACCTCTAGCAAGCGACCTACCGACTGAGCTAGATCTTTTCCCCGTCCCTCCATCCCACGACCGTGCCTATAGGTTGTAGTATACCAAGTAAAATCCAATAGGCGACCATGTTAACGTTTGTGCTTAGAAACACTTTTTGCAATATATTAACCAAACTGTGACCCATAAATATCAGTACTACAACCTCTACCTCAAAGTATTAACTGAAGAAAATGGTACCTTTCATGGCTCATTTTCGGTTTTACCAGATGTTTTTACAACACCCCTAGTATCGCACAAAATTTGAGTACTTTTTTTTTACAGGTACCCCATACATGTTCCAAGCACAAGGCTACTTGACACAGTAGTACTAGATGATATAAAATTGCATACATTTTTAGCCCAGATGAAACTCTTTTTTTTTTTACAACCAACACACACACATTTATAACCAATCACAGGACTTGTGGTGTTAACTTCTCTGTCAAAAGTCGGTGCACCTCCAACTTTGACCCAGCCGGAAATTATTTGGTTTAGTGCTACCCATAAGCAGAAACTAATATACCACAGTATCTTACGGGACACTTGCCGTATGTCTGATCTGGTTATCGAAATGAAAGGCCAGCTTCCAATTAAATCGAAGGAACCCGGACACACCAGATAACAAGTTTCCGTGTGCATGTTGCGGTGTGAAGGGGTTTATACACTCGCTTCCTCGCTTGATCGTATCATTGATAGAGATGGGGAGATCCACTCTCTACAGCGGTCCAGTGTGCTCGCCAATACACAGAGGACATCCTTACAGGCTAATCAGTTATCCTATAATAGACACACTTTCTGCGATCGCCCAATATAGATGTGTTACAGCACGTGATGAACCTGTACATTAGAAGAAATACACACACGATTATGTCAAAGCCCAACTGCGATTGAAGCACGCTGTAATGCCAGTTCCTGTAACACAAACGTTTGACAATTTGGTCAGTATGCTTAAAGGCATATTGTCACAGACCACTGACCTATTTAATGGTCTAACAAAGTATTACCTGAGCAAAAATAATTTGATTTGTTCCTAAATGTACTTTATTCAACCAACTTTATAACCACCATACTCCATGGACCATTGCCATAATTCAAAAACTAAAATTGCCGAGAGGGTTGACATGGATTTCACTCCATCATGGTTCAGTTAAGGTGATCAATAGCTAGATTTGGTTTCCAAGTAGAAGAGAACTCGTGACTTTTAAAGTGAAATCAGACTGGATTTAGTTGATGCATCATTTGTTAGTATAAATCCCGTCACACTGTCAATGATCAGGACGCCGGGTTTGTCACGGATACGATTCGGCATCATTCGTGACAACCCGTTGTGGTCCGTAGCTGTCCGTATTAAAGGCATACTGTCACGGATTTAAGGACCTTATTTCTCTAAAATTGGATAATAAATAAAAATTACATTAATTGTTGGAAACCAAATCTAGCTATCGCATCACCTTAACTGAACCGTGATGGAGTGAAATGCATGTTAACCCTCTCGGCAATTTTACTTTTTGAATTATGGACCATTGCCATAATTCAATTATTGTTACAAAATATCATTAATAAATGGAGTATGGTGGTTATGAAGATGGTAGAATGAAGTTTATTTAGGAACAAATCAAATTATTTTTGTTCAGGTAATAATTTGTTAGACCATTAAATAGGTCAGTGGTCTGTGACAATATGCCTTTAAATCCCTGATCAATAGTGTCCATGTTTACGGGTTGAAACTACGGTCCAGGTGAAATATATGCCTCAGTGTTTAAAAACTAGGGTCTGTCCCTTTAATGGGTATGATGTGCTTGTCCAAGAGAGCATGTTAAAGGAGAGATGGATATAACGACAAATTAAACTCGGATCACTTCAGTGAGATATACAAATAAAAGTTAAATAAACGATTGTACACCACCACAGAAGACGATGAATCGTTTTGTATGTGTTATCTTTAAATAAACAATAAACAAATTAAAAATAAATAATCGTGATTGAGTTCGCAACCTGTATACACACATTAACGCGAAATAAAACAGCCGATAGGCCTATACAACATCAAAGACGAATCAACTTTCTTATTTTCAGGCACTTTATTTATCATGACTCGATTCTTACGTCTTTGAGAAAAAATGGTAAATAAAAGATTGTAATTGAAGACTGTGATTGTTATAATCACTGTTTATCGTGTTTTCCGGGAACATCTTCCCCTAGAGCACTTGTGGGAATTTAACTTACACGACCAAATTGATTGAGGAATCGCACAGCGGCTGAAGGAGATGGAATGGAAACAGAAGTGGTTAAGTGCTAGGTGAGACCTTCGATCCACTCGGCCGCGCTGGATTGTGGGAACACGGCACTGTTATGAGGCACGATATAAGAGTCCATACGACCAATATCGGCGGCCACCAATCAAATACAGTTAATCTTTATGGTTGTTAAGATTCGCCGTTCTGTATTGATTCAGGGGAAAGAGTAAATCGAACGACAATAAGCTACAAACACCCTTTGCTGTCAAGTGGATCAATGCATTTCATATCGGAATCCTCATTAGTTAAATTAATAATTACAAAAAGAAAACAGGTAGTCAGTAACTTTGCTAAGTCTTTTGTGTAATGTGGAAGATTTCTTCTTCTTTTAAAATAATATACAAAAGAACTTTTAAAGTCGCCAACTACATTATTTTGTATGTCAACTAATTTATTAGTATACCAACTTGCCTAAGATGGTCTTCATTAAAAAAAACCCCACCTTTCTGTTAATATTATTTTAGGGAAATAGTTTACTGCATGTAATATGCATAAATATATACAAAAGGACTTGGCATCTGTTTTCCATTTTACAGGCAATCGCAAATTTATACTCGTATATGGTCGGTGGCACAAAAACAAAACACCACCACAAGTAATAACAAAACAAAAACCCACTCGTTTTCATTTTCTCAAGTCAAGAAACCATTCCGTATAACTACTGCATTACGAACTGCAGTAGTTAAACGGAATGGTACATTGGCTTGTGGAGATGACTCGTTTTATAGACAGGATGTTCGCATACCTCTAGTAGAAAAGAATAGAATAGAATAGATGTTTAACGACACCCCAGCACGTTGGGTGTCAAGCATACCTCGATATACAATTTGTTTTGTCTGAAACTCGCTTAAACTTATTTCAGATTTTTTTTCATTTTGTGGCTCGACGTAGGGCACAAAGACAAAACAGATTCATATAACATTTAGGAAACTTAAAACGAACAAAACAAACAGTACTAATACTTTAATGTACGTCAATCAGTGAAAATAATTACATTTCATCTATATAATTACAGGCAATAAAAAAAACCCACATAACAAACCAAATAAATGGCGGAAAGCTGTATGAAATATAAAAATAACATTCTAAAATCGACAAACGTTGGTAGAAATAAAAATATACCATTCTCCACGGATGTATTTGATGTACTGGGACAAATACAGAAAAAGAACGAACTCCACAAACAATGAAACAATAACACCACGATGGTCCACGTGTCCTAATCCATGTCTCACCATTACACTATAAACTTCAAGGCAGAAGCGCACGGAAGCATACCTTACTAAATGGCTCAACATATTATTGTCTTATAATGTATACATTTAATGTACAGCTAACAGTACTTTATTAAGTCAGAGACGACACGCTTACTACTGAACAGTGACAAAGAGAATACAAATGATGACAGATCTAGTTTGACGGACAAGTCAATTTGTAAAAAGCCTTGTTTCTCTCCAACGGCTCCTATCGAGCGCACATATCCAGGGCCAGATTTAGACCTTGGGGGCCCCCGAGGTATGGGCCCGGGGCACTTTAGGTTCGGGGCCCTCAACATAGAAATTAAATTACATGACAAATATAAAAAAATGAACTAATTTTTTAATTATAAAGGAAGTCCTTAGTCTGGACGCCCTCTGGCAGGAGGCCTGGGGTAACTGGCCCCTTTGCCCCTTATAAATCCGGCACTGGTTATCTTAATACTCAATATTGGAGTACTGCTGGACGATTGACCCAGATTACTATTAAGGGGATTAAGCCCACGACCTACTGTCTTCGAAAGGAAAGTCCGGATAAATAGCGTCACGCTCCCCGCCTCCAGGGCCAATGGCTAGGTTTACGACAATAATATTTCACAATAGCTCCACCCTCCCCGCCTCCAGAGCCAATGGCTAGGTTTACGACAATAATATTTCACAATAGCGTCACCCTCCCCGCCTCCAGGGCCAATGGCTAGGTTTACGACAATAATATTTCACAATAGCTCCACCCTCCCCGCCTCCAGGGCCAATGACTAGGTTTACGACAATAATATTTCACAATAGATCCACCCTCACCGCCTCCAGGGCCAATGGCTAGGTTTACGACAATAATATTTCACAATAGATCCACCCTCACCGCCTCCAGGGCCAATGGCTAGGTTTACGACAATAATATTTCACAATAGATCCACCCTCACCGCCTCCAGGGCCAATGACTAGGTTTACGACAATAATATTTCACAATAGATCCACCCTCCCAGCCTCCAGGTCCAATGGCTAGGTTTACGACAATAATATTTCACAAAGGTGGATCCCACTTTAAAATTTCAAGTGACCTTTTTTTCTATTTTATTTTTGTTTTCCATTGGAATGCCTTTTTGACTATTTGGTCCATGTGATCTTTTCCTAACAAACAAGAAAGAATACTGCATCATCAACAGACATGACGAGTTCAAAGTGTGGACGATAAATTATAAGTTTTACAAGGCGATGTCAAGAAACCACAATTCCAGAAGATCAAGACTGAAAAGAAAATTGCTTTAAGCAAAATACAAAATACAAGCATACTGAAAATGATATGGCACACTATCTACACATAAAACGAACACAATGCATACAGGAGTTTATTAAAATACCATGTAAACATTCACATATTCCAGTGAAAAACCTGAACGATAAATGATAATAATCACACAGTTTAACAGGTTTAAGCTTGTTCAGTGGGTGACATACTACTACATTTTACTTTTATTTTATCACTCGTATTCAGTTACGCTTCAAGCACAATGTCATGGACATACCAATGATCCGTCGAGGACAGGTGTTTATGGTTAGACTTAGTAGTTAATGATAATGAGAACAACAAATACTGATGGGGAGAAATAAGAGATTACACCAGCACTAGTAGTGTCTGTGAAACAATCCTCGTCCACAGTATCAGGACGTTAACCACGTAAAGCCTACCGCAGACGAGAGCTATCAGCTGAGCAAAAAGTTACTTGAGACTTTTTGCTCAGCTAATGGCTCTCGTGTGCGGGCAATTTTGCTGAGTTTTTCGTCTCTCATGGTCGTGAGGAAAATATCTATCGTGTTTGATATTTTTGGCCACGCGTGGCAAATATCTCACAGTGTGCGGGCTACGTGAGCTATCAGCTGAGCTGAATTTACTAACTGACCAATGGAAACACGAACATTGCGTTAGAGTGACGTCATCACTAGAGTCGTAAGCAAAGTAGCTTAGCACTTAGCTCATCGTGTGCGGTGAAATTTTTCAGAGCTATCATGGGATCAGTGATTTAAAAGATTTACTAGCCACGATTAAAAATTCATTAACCCTGCTTTACTTTTAAGTTAATACAATGTTACTAAATGATAGTAATAATCAGATATGTCACCTAAAGAGGGAGATAGAGCTTTAAAATACTAACAATGGGGTGTTGGGGTGGGGTCAGGATATTCATATTTACAAATAGACTTAACTCCAACATTTGACCCAAAAAATCACTAGTCGTCGTGCATGGCAATAGTAGTTATTTACTAGCCCAACACTCAATATCACTAGCCATGGGAGTGGGGCTACCATAATCTACAAGCCCCGGGAACATGTCACAAGTATACATTTGGTATTTCACAAAATTACAAATCTAGAAGTTACTTGTTTAACAATAAAATATTTGTTGAAATGTATGCTGCTTTATTACATTTCATTTGACAATAAAGTATTTGATTGAATGTCAATGTTATTTGATTCCTTATAAAGTACAACAACACACGTATTTTGGTCCCTTATAGAAAAGCACAACAACCCATTTGATTCTTTGTAGTGAAATATGACGCATTTGATTCTTTATCAAGTATTATAACGTGTTTGGTTACTTGTATGAAAGTACAACTTATTTTATTCTCTATAGAAAAGTATATGTAAATATATTCTCTACATTTGATCGTAACAGCTTTGATTTTTTTTTATAATGAAATTCTGTATGCGCTGTTTTATGGTATAAAAATATGAAAGAAACAAGTATTACAAGTTTTTCTGTATGCTAATAATTCGCTAGCCTGTATGTATACATATTAATAATAACTAAATATCTATAATACTGTTTTAGTTTTTCCCACACATTTTTATACACAAATAACGTGTAACATATCTACATATATATTTAAAAAAACACACACAAAAAAAACCCCTAGTAAAATCCCACGTGTTTAATAAATAACAAAACAACTTCCCACATAAAAGTATACGGTACAAAAACCCAACAAAATACACATAGTACGTGTGTTAGTATGACAGTACAGAAAATATGCAAATATCAAGACTAAAAATCAATTTTTAAAACAACAACTATCAACTAGAAATGTGCTGAAAGATCGTGGGTGCCTGTGACAGAATCTACACATAGTTACGTAACAGGCTATTCAGAAATGACTACTTCTATGGAAGCGGCCCGCCATAACAACCAGTATTATAGTTTATACATTTTTCATCCAGTTTGTTTGTACAATATCCATTTTTTCCTGTTCTGGCTATAAGCAAATTGTCCATTCTTGCCTCCACAGGATAAAACTGATATCCTACGTCATTAACTATTTGTCAAGTATTTATGTCGTATCATGAAAAATGCCTTTGAGGTGGCCGCAGTTAAAAAGTTATCCAGGAAATACCCCAAAGTGTTGGTTAAATATTTGTCCGTTTAAATGGTATTGTTTCCTTTAATAGGTTCCGTTTAAATGTTTAACAAAATTTTGTAAATGTGACAGTTCTAATTGAGACAGCACAATTAAAGAAGAGTAATCATTACAAATAAAACAAAGATAATTAAAAATTCATATATGCAAAAAATATATAAAATATTTCTTCTTTTTAAAAAAAAAACCCAAGACATTATTTGCACAATGAATATTATAAACACAACTAATACCTCTATGCTGATAAATACAAAATCTCAACAAATATCTTATAACACAAAAAATATCTTAAGTTACTGGGGTCAATTTCACTAAACATCGCAAGTTTAGGTCTGCGACTAGCAGTTATACCGGACATACATTTACACGTGTTTGGCATCCATTTCACACTGAAAATTACATCATTAAGGGAGATAGAGTATTTTAATGACCAAAGAAAATGAAATGTGTGTACTTAAAACTACATTCTTTATATGATAATAGTAATAAGAATTGTGGTTTAGTCGTAGATTTACATTTACATGAAAAACTAGGCTTACGATGTTTTGAGAAATTGGGCCCTGGAAGACAGAGATGTAACTGAGAAAAATGCTGCAAAGATCATGATTTTAAAGGCAGTTACATGTAGATTGCATAAAACATGCTGCAAAGATCATGATTTTAAATGCAGTTACGTGTAGATTGCATAGAAAAAGCTGCTAAATGGATAAAAGCCTGTTTCCACTTTCACATCAAATAAAATGCATTAGCAAAATGTTGTTTGCTATAATGGAGATATAATAATACGGTTTCCACTACAGTGCGGCAAGAGAAAACCATACATTGCCACCATGATATGAAATGCCTTGCATGCGAAAAAAGCATTGCGGTGTGATTCATGTGAGTTACCGTTTTGTTTAGCCAATAGGATTCCTGTATTTGGTGACACGTGGTGGTGAATAATACACATTTTACCTGCATCTACCTGTAAGGTGAAACCAGTTGACACAAACGCTGAACGCCACATGTTTTCTGCCATTCTGTGGCACATGAATAGGGGTGTAAAGTGGAAATACTGTACACTATAATAAATATTTAACTACACCAAACTTTAGTGATCCTGCAACATGGTTTGGACAAGAGATGTATATAAGAACAGACACCACCATAATACTTGAAAGACCTGTAAAATGTGGCATAGTAAACTGAAGATAATAATGATAGAATTTTGAAACACTATGAAATCACTTATTTTGTGATCGTCTAATTTTTGTGTAAATGATGGACTAGTACCCAATGAAATGTGTGTTTTAGCAAAACCACAAACATTTAAGCCCATGGAAATAAAAGATTTCACATTAATGAAAGAATAAGTAAGTTCAGGGTTCGAAACAGCCTGTGGCCAGGTCGCCAAATGCAAAATATAAAAAAATAATGGCATTAGTCACCCAAATAATATTATCTTTTTTAGAGCTATAACATATGAGCCACTATTAATATTTGTATTCCACATTAAAATCTTGCTCATTGTTCGCTTATCATAATGTGCCAACATGCATTATTATTTTTTGGGCCACAATATTTTTTGGCAAGTTTTGAACACTGAAATTACAATCTTAGATCTTTCTCAATCCTACATCTTACTATTACTAATACTACGTGTATAATAAAGCACTAAATACTTTAATAAAGATTTAAAAGCATTTACCAGAATACAGTTGCAAAGCATCAAATGATTATGAAATACTTAATAAAATCTTAGAATGTTCAACAAGCAAAAGTAACTGTACATACAAATTTGTTTTATATAATATGCATTAAGTACCATGAAGTTCAAATACTTTATTATATAATCCATTTTATAAATAAACACCCACAAAATAAATATAAATACTGACCAAAGTCCCACAAGTTACACAGTAATGTATGCTGATATCAATGGTACCTCAGTAATAATAATAATAGTAACAATAATAATTCTTATATGGGTATTCTTTTATACCACTTTACCCTAAGAAACTTTATCCCACACACATTGTTTTATGTTCGTGACCAATTTTTCACTGGTATTTCATTTGAAATTTTGTTATATACATGTATAAATATATATATATATATATATATTTTTTTTTTTTAATATATATGACTTTGGTTGTTTCAATTGTAGACAATTTCAACTACGATATGTTACGGGTACCAAGATGATATAACGAAGGATCACCCTGCCAAATTAGCCAATTGCTAATTTTAAGCAAAGTGGCTACAACATTTATGTCCGGCTAATAAAATGTTCCTTAAATTCAGGGTTTATGTATTTCATTATCCAATCGCCAAAAACTTAATTCGAAAATCGCATGCTACTTTGAACTACCGGCTTATCGTTTGTTTTCACTTTTGGTTCTTCACTAATTTACTTTTTGCTTCTTGTGCAATTCCCATCTACATCTGTGTATCTAGGTGCACACATACATTTGTCATTCGGACGATCTCGGAATAGTTCATACTCAGTAACATTGTCATCAATTGGAATATCTCGGTCTTTTCCGTTATGTACAATTCGATACACTCTGGCCGATTTCATCTCCAACAGTTACATCTTTTCCAGTTTCAGTCTTTAACTTGATAAAGCTGCAGCGAATTTAGTTTTATCGGACACACGTCAGTAAATCAGAAAACATTGCAATTTGTTTGCAGTGGCCAATTTTATCCATCAAAGATATCGGACAAATAAATATCTTAAAATAAAGTTAAAGCATCTTAATTTTTTATAATTTGATTAACTGAAACTGAATTTGCCTAAAACACTTCTGACTAAATTAGCCAAATTGCTAATAATGTTTTGGGTCGAGCTTAAACCCTGAAATTAACCAATTTTGAATATATATTTCTCAAGGAAAATTTCTACATATATAAAAATTGGCTAAAACTAAATTTGTTACAGTGTCAGCCCTGTGTAATAATCACTTGATGTCCTACTGTGATGCCATGGATTGATCACGTTTGGTTACATGTGGAACAATCACAAGATGTTCTACTAAGACAGAGCACTGATCACGTGTTTGGTTTCGTGTATAACAATCACTTGATATACTATCTAGACCGATCATTGATCACGTGTTTCATCTATAACAACCACTTGATATTCTACTGAGGCTGAGCACTGAATCACTTGATAGGTTTCATGGGTTCCACGTTGGGATCGTTCTGCTTTTTCAGCATGTCCATGTGTTCCTGATCCACCTTCTGCTGCTTCTCGAACACCAGCTTGGCCAGCTGTCCGCGCGTGGCCAGCCCCTCCGACCGCCGCTTCAAACACCGTTCGTACATGCGCTCGGGCGCGGTTGGCTGGCAGCTGAAGTGTTTGTAGCGGTGTTTCAGCTCTGGTTCGATGGCTCGGAACACGTGCAGTTTCTGGTACTTCACAAACATGTCATACAGGTCACCCATCTGTAGGTAGTACGGCGAGAGGATCTTCCTAGCCGACGTGTAGTCCGAGTTATAGAAACTGCTGTGTTCATACGAGTTGGCGTCGTAGTGGCCGATCTTGCTGTTGATCTCGATAGCCGTGGGATACGGTTTCCTGTCGTAGATCAGGTTCGGTTTGTACTGCCAGAATCCAATGGGGAAGAACACCTGCCAGTCCTGGATGGTGTTCATGCGGACACGGTTGAAGTAATCGGTGGCCAATTCCATTCCCACGGTGCACATGAGCATCAGCGCATCCTGCGGAAACTTCTGAACCACCTCGTCCATGATGGTGAATTCCGAGATGTACGTCGAGTTACTGTAAAGCGGCGACCACGAAATCTTCGCCCCGCTCTTGTACTTCTTTTCATAATAGGAGATCATCGATTTGAGGACGGAGAACGTGTCCGTCTTGGAGCTGTGTTTGTAGATGAACACGATGAGAAGGTACGTGTTGTCGCCCGTGTCCAGACAGGTGTGTGCGTACGAGTCGAGGAAATTACCCACGCCATCCTTGTCGTCCTCCGTCACGGGCAGAATGAGGTTGATCCGCGTATTCTCCGTAACGTATGGCATGGGGACGATCTCTACCTGGCCCAGGGGACGAACGATGTGCACCCGCTTCTCCACCTCCTTGTTCTGTGCCGTGGTGTCCTTCAGAACAATGTCCAAGATGTATTCCATGCCACGCTGCGGGTCAAAGCGGCGGTATCCGTTGATGAGCCGAGAATAGAGAAACTTGTTCTCATATTTCTCATTCAAATGATCCACCGACAGTTTGATGACCTCCTGAATATCCTGTTTGTCAACGCCTTCAAAATACAGTAACATAAACAGTTAGTCTGGCTATACATAAAACAATAAATAATACTACAGGTGAATAAACAGTCGGAATATCGACAATTTTTATTATCCTAATAACTTACATATAAATTGCTTGTGAACAGCTAATAAATAAAACAAATCAGATACAACAATACTACAAAGCATTAAAAATGACATTCACATCTATGATTAACTTTCCTTCTGCATATTATACTACAAAAATAATGTTTAAAATTTTTCAGACATTTACATTGAGAATTAAATAAAATTCATTAAAAAAATATAAATAAAACTAACTGCTTCATCAATGTTTATTTGTCCGAGTGATGAGTTTCAGATACAAAAAGTATAAATGTTGTAGAACAGAGCTGAATATTATAGAACTTAATTACATAACAACATGAGGAACAAGTAACATACTATATTGTAATGAGTCATTATGACCCGGTCACAGAGTTCATATGAAGCACAGATTCACAAACAGATTGGGGATATTAACTACAGTTGCCTGGTGCTTATAAAACCTTTAGTATTCATTCAAGACTTTAACAGAGTCTGAGACTTTAACGCCAAATTGTATGTGTGTGACGTCATTACACAGTCCGTCCCACAGTCAACGCCCTTTTTCATACTATGGAATTTACTACAAGCAGGGTTCGAAACAGTCTGTGGCCAGGTCGCCAAATGGAACGAATGTCCTGTTTGGGCGACTTAAATATTAAAAAATAATGGTGTTAGTCACCCAAATAATATTTTCTTCTTTAAGGCTATAACATATGAGCCACTATTAATATTTGTATTCCACATTAAAATCTTTTACCATAATTTGCCAACATGCATTATTATTTTTTGCTCCACCATATTTTTTGGCAAGTTTTGAACCCTGTACAAGGTACTTATTTCTAAACCTTTTACTTTTCTTCATACATCAAAGCAAACTGAAATTATTTACAAACAAAAAAAACATTGTAGGAGGATGGGAAGGACTGTAGTGTTTAACTTTAAGGTTTTATAAGTGTGGGCCCTGGAGGCTAGAGAAATAACCACCGTACCTTTGAGCTCATCCACATTGGTGAAGTCGTCCTTGAAGTAGATGTGCGTCTCAGTGAAGTACACCCACCGGATGACGTCAAACCGTGTCTTGGGCTTGTACGGTTCAGGGACACCTGTAGCACACACAATGAAATACAGTTACAAATCAACAAACATGATATATGATCTTATATGTGACATGGTTCATACACAAATAAAGTGAAACATATTTCATAAAATTTATTTTGTTTAATGACACAACACATTGATTAACTAATCATTGGCTATTGGATGTCAAAGGTTTTTTAATTTTGAAATGCAGTCTTAGAGGAAACACGGTACATTTTTCCATGAGTATCAAAGGGTCTTTTATATGTATTTTTCCCCACAGACAGACAGCACATACCACTGCCTATGATATATCAGTTGTGGAGAACTGGTTGGAATGGGGGAAAACATACTTTATAAAACAAACCAAAACATAAAAATGCAAAAACTGATATTACAAAATGTATATAAATTACAACAAAGCCATCCACTACTGAGGGCGGCCATATATAAGGACAATACACTGTGGGACGTAGCTTAGTGGTACAGCGCTCGTCTGATGCGCGATTGATCTAGGATCGATTCCCGTCAGTGGACCCATTGGGCTATTTCTCGTTCCAGCCAGTGCTCCACAACTGGTGTAACAAAGGCTGTGATATGTACTATCCTGTCTGTGGGATGGTGCATGTAAAAGATCCCTTGCTGCTAATCGAAAAGAGTAGCCCATGATATGGCAAGGCAGGTTTCCTCTCTCCATATCTGTGTGCGGTCCTTAACAATATGTCCGACGCCATATAACTGTAAATTAAATGTGCGTTGTTAAATAAAACATTTCCTCCCTTCCTGTCTGGTTGTAATTTTATTGAGACTAAGTAAAATGAGAATACAATCTTTTATAAGCATCTTACCAATAGGCCAGCTGATACTCTCTCGACCACCAGGGGCGTACTGACTCATGTACAAAATATCTTCTTTAATACGCGTTATTTCCTGCTTAGTCAAATTCAGCTCATGTTGACAAAAATACCTACAAGAATAATATTGACAAATGTAAATACCATGAATGACACAAACCTACTAAAAATCTAACATGTAATATTTTACTTTTAACTTTAAGTGGCCACGGTTATTATTTCAAAGGCTAAATGATTAGATGGCATATTAATTACACAGCTAGCTCTGAGTGAGCAAAACATTACACCAAATTGTCTACTAAACTTCAAAAATTGCAGAAATTGACAGATATTTTCTTTAAAATGTCAATTACTACATGAAATTATTTCGCCAAATTAAAATAAAATTCGCCATCTGCTTTCAAAATTTGCAATTGGCGAATGCCATAGCTAGCCCTGAATTATTATGACTACAATATCACCTGACTATTTTAAAACACCACACGACTAAATATCACATAACAGTCATCGCTCCACAATATCATGCAACTAATATGCTGGCGATAGATCTGGGCTCGAAATCGAAGAAAACACAGTGTGAAGGAGGGTTTGGAAAGCATCACATAATTGTCAAACATGTACAGCACATGACAAAAACATCACATTACTGTTATGATCGCAAGACATCATAGAAGTGCAAATTATCAAATCAGTCATCATGTTTTACAGTACAATACTGTTGTCGCTGTAACCTGTGTAAGAAATGTATAGAGTTTACCTGTGCAGCTTGTAGTGGTTGGTGTCATCAGGTAGTGGGTAGACCGACACCGACTTGTTGAACTCTACTTTTTCCCTCAGTTTGCCGATATCATCGTCAAAATCAAAGTCATTAATGCGGTAGTGTCCATACACTTTACCCTGAAGGAAAACATTAAAAACGTCTTATAATGGGTGTTTTACCTAAAGATGTATCAGACAGAAATCTAGTTACAGTAGAATCTCATTGGCTTGAACGTCCAACGGTCGAGGAAAGGAAAGGAAATATTGTATTTAACAATGCTATCAACACATTTTATTTACGGTTATATGGAGTCAGACATATGGTTAAGGACCACACCGGTATTAAGAGAGGAAATCCGTTGTCTCCACTTCATGGGCTACTCTTTTGGATTAGCAGCAAGGGATCCTTTATATGCACCATCCCACAGACAGGGTAGTACATACCACGGCCTTCGATAGACCAGTCGTGGTGCACTGGCTGGAACGAGAAATAGCCCAATAGGCCCACCAACGGGGATCAATCCCAGACCAACCACGCATCGAGCGAGCGCTGTACCACTGGGCTACATCCCGCACCCCAACGGTATTCTCAAACCAAGAACAAAGTCCCGATTTTTCTCTCTATCAAACCCTTTTATTTTGGTACCGATTGGTCGAATACCCCTGGGGTCGAACAGAAGCTTTCTCTCGAACCAGTTTATTGGTCTGAACTGTAAAATTAAACATATTTAGTTCGAACGGCTAAGTCTATCCGAAGAAATATAAAAAATAATTTATGTAAGAATTTTTCCTCGACCCTTTCAATTTTCATGCTTATCGTGTTGTTTATTTAGCACCTGTCGGTAATTATCTTTAAGGTACAGACAATTGTAATGCAGTAATCGTTGTATAAATGAACCTTGCAAGAAACACCAATCAACTCATGAGTCAATCGAACCATCTCGCTCAAGCCGGTTTTACAGAAATATGCGAGGTTGTCTCGATTGATTTTTGTGTTACAGAAGCACCTGACAATAGCCGAATGCATGGTTCGATCTACCCAATACGTCGAACAGACTTTGAGGCACCGACAGTGTTCGAGCCAATGAGATTCTACTGTATATAAGAATTTAAAATGTAGAAACATTATCAAATGATAATTTGTGAAGGAAATGTTTTGTTTAACGAGGCACTCAACACATTTTATTTACGGTTATATGGTGTCAGACATATGGTTAAGGACCACACAGATATTGAGAGAGGAAACCTGCTTTCGCCACATCATGGGCTACACTTTTCGATTAGCAGCAAGGAATTTTCCATATGCACCATGCCACACACAGGATAGTACATACCACGGCCTTTGTTACACCAGTCGTGGAGCACTGGCTAGAATAAGAGATAGTTTGTGAAGTGCTTGTACATTTACCTCAAGACACAGGATAGTACATACCACGGCCTTTGTTACACCAGTCGTGGAGCACTGGCTAGAATAAGAGATAGTTTGTGAAGTGCTTGTACATTTACCTCAAGACACAGGATAGTACATACCACGGCCTTTGTTACACCAGTCGTGGAGCACTGGCTAGAATAAGAGATAGTTTGTGAAGTGCTTGTACATTTACCTCAAGACACAGGATAGTACATACCACGGCCTTTGTTACACCAGTCGTGGAGCACTGGCTAGAATAAGAGATAGTTTGTGAAGTGCTTGTACATTTACCTCAAGACAATATTTTCAATTACTGTAATTCTTAAACAAGAATTCTGCATAATCAAATGTCTTGCCTACCATAACCTAATTTGGTTTCACTCCTAGTTACATACATAGTCTAGATGTTTATCTCAATGAATGTTTACCAAACAATAATTATTATTTTTAATTAAACAAAAATTGCATTTAAAAAAATATTTTAACTTAATTAATTTTACATTTTTAAAACATACATTAAATAAACATTCATGGGTGCAACAAAACATGTTAATCAATTTTCATTAATCTAGGCCTTGTACAAAGTTATAGTTTATAAGAAATTAACCTAAATGCAAAAAATTACCGGGGTAACATTGAGCTAGTAGTAGTGCTTTAAATAAAAATGCATTTTGATGCACATACATCTGCAACTATAAACTGATAGATGTTTCCCTCAATGCATGTTTACAAAAATTGGAGATAAACATACAACCTTAATGATGAGATACTAAAGTTGATCTACCATTGCCGACAATTCAACCATCAGAAAGGTGGTCATTAAAATCTAGATGCTAACATTTAAAGGTATATTGTCACAGACCACTGACCTATTTAATGGTCTAACAAAGTATTACCTGAGCAAAAATAATTTGATTTGTCCCGAAATGTATTTTATTTGACCATCTTTATAACCACCATACTCCATTTATTAATGATATTTTGTAAACATAGTTGAATTATGGCAATTGTCCATAATTCAAAAACTAAAATTGCTGAAAGGGTTGACATGGATTTCACTCCATCGTGATTCAGTTAACGTGATGCAATAGCTAGATTTGGTTTCCAACAATTAATGTAATTTCTATTTATTATTCATTTTTAGAGAAATAAGGTCCTTAAATCTGTAACAGTATACCTTTAATAAATATTAGTATCAGGGTTTCTGCCAGAAAATTTTGGGGTATGGCACTATGGAATTGATCATTTACAATGTGTGTGCTGAATGCAACCACAGTCAACAGGGGGTAGAGGGACTTCCACCAGAAAGAAAATGGGTTAGGTTTAGGTTTTAGAAAATAATACAGTAATGATAAGAATCATTAATTTTGTCAAAATATGCAAAACATTTGGGTATAGCGCCATACCCGTTTTACCCTCTTGCAGAAACCCTGACTATGTATGCAAAACAAAACCACCAGTATGTTTTCCAAACACCTGACCACTGATAGGTGTAAATTATTCACCTGAGCCACATTTTGACAACTCCTTCCTGTCGCGTGCAGTAAACACTTCCCAAGATTGACACTGGCGTCCTTTGAGTGAGCATTTGTTGTACACCAGTCTAACTGGGCAAGCACTTGAGACAGCAACGACTGATTATAGAAAAACAAATAAATAAATAAATAAATAAACAAAAATGAATGAATGAATGTTTAACGACAACCTAGCACGAAAATACACATCAGCTATTGGGTGTCAAAGAAAGGCCATTTGATTATTTACAAGAAAAATTAAAATTATACAAAATATACGTAAAACCAGTATAATACACTTATGTACAGTGGAATAAAATGATCATACAGTAATTGTATTTGCTGTGAACAGAAAAGAGTCGAAATGTTGTTTACAAATCTCAAAAGTGAAGTGAAAGAAACAGATCTGTAAACATTTACATGTACAGGGTTTAAGCTGTCATCTGCCAAATTACAATTTTTTTTATTTGAAAACTGTGTCGTTTCTATACATGTGTACATACATTTGTAGCTATTTTAAAAAATACTTCTGTTTAGCTAAATGTTATTTGAATTTGGCTACAGAATTTCTGATCAAATTCACCAAATTGTTATTAATTTTTGGTATCCAACTTAAACCCTACATGCAGATATCCAGGGCTTTAGGTTCCATCAAAGTCGAGGCAATATCACAAACATCGTGTCCAAAATACATATGCTCAAAATATGCACACCAAAATTAACTACAAACATGCTGACCTGAAAATATTTCACCTCAAAACCAGTGAAATGTTAAGTTTAATTATATTAAAATAACTGGAAATACATTTCTGAATATTGACACGTCTCCAGCAGCTGATAACGACCTTCCTGCACTCAGAAAAGACAACAGTCCACGTTGTGCCCAAATTAGTGAGATTTAAAGCCCTGATATCAATTAAGCTTTGTTACATACATACATACATAAATAAATACCAGATATGTATAGAACAACTGATACAAACATGTCCAGTGAAACCCCTCTAAACCGGACACCCTTGGGACTGATAAAAAGGTCTGGTATTAAGTGGAATCCGGTTTAGAGAAGTTAAGTTCTGTCCTGGTTTTTAAGAAGGGACTGTAAAACGTCCGGTTTTGAGGAATTCCGGTTTACAGAGGGTCCGGTCTTGAGACGTTTCACTGTATTTAAAAATCAGTGTATGATTATAGAAAATTCTGTTCGTCACTTGTACCTGAGATATGATGACTAGAGAATTCTAGACGTGTCGTGTACCTGAGATATGATGACTCCTCCCTCCAGTGTGCAGTATGTTTCACCAGTTTCCGTCGTCTTCGGGGCACCCAAGTGCATGTGGTGGCTGACACTGACATGACTAACAAGGTCAAACACTTTCTCACCGCGGATGTACGTCCGGTCAGACACAAACATGTAGTAGTCGAACGTCTCCGGGTAGTGCTCCGATATGTACCGCAGTATGTGTATCGGCACAAGATGAGGGTGCTTGTCCGAGAAACTCACAATAGACATTCCTTGAGGGACAGTATGTCCCTTGTCGTCCATAAAAAACACCATTTTAGTCACATGGTGGTGAACGGTCTTATTGAAAGCGACGGCCAAGGTATCAATTGTTCCCTTCGACGTCAACACTGCCACAAACAATTTCTCTCTGATACCGAGTTCAGTGGAAGCGTATCTTGGACGGACAAGCTTCTTAGCAGAGGACGGGGCTCGATTCCCAGAAGGGGCAGCGACTGCCTTTTCCTGGAGACGTAACCTGGGCTCAAACTTGGTCTCCAAATCGGATTCCAAAGATTTGGTTTCTCTGAGCTTGACAAGCTCTTGAGGATCCTGGTTGGCAACAAACGTTTCACAGCTATCCTCACTGTATGGTGCGTACATCATGCTCATGGTGATGCCCAGACACAGGCCAACCACGGCCGGCATCACCGGTCGCAGGCATTTAAAGTCCACTCTCGGTAGCATGGTGGCAGTACTTCACTTCGGTCAAACCTTGTACATGATAACACTGCAGATTTTCTACTCTAAAAATGTGTTATCTGAAAAAGAAGCATATAGGTTTATAAACCACAGTAAAATGTACATATCAAAAGAAATTTATATAGATTGATAAACAAACCATAAATATACAATGATGTACTGGTCATTGAATCAGAATTCTGATACTGAGCTCCATTTTCCAAGCAAAGAAATTTGGTTCAAATTTAAAAAAAAAAAAACAATTTGAAATTAAAATCACAAATCTGGAATTAATCTTTAAATGGATTTGGTTTTAAACTGTAGCAGATAGATATCTTATTTTTATTTCCCTCAGTTGTTTGTCCAATTAATATACAAAGTGAATTAATCTGCTTTGTCAGTGAAATATTTTTTTCTCTCACTTTTCTGTGCTTATGGTTTTAAAAATTGATATTGAGCAATAAACTGCTCTCCTAAAGTATAATGCAGTAAAGTCCAAGATCAATTGCTCTCAGTGTACAAATTCACAGGGCTTCTATAAAATCCACTAGCAATGGGATCCGTGATTAAAAAAAATTACTAGCCACAATTAAAATTTCACTAGCCCTACTTTAAACTTTAAGTTAATACAATTTTACTAAATAATAGTAATAATCAGATATGTCACCTAAAGAGGGAGATAAAGCTTATAAACACTAACACTGGGGCAGGATATTCATATTTATAAGATAGACTTAACTGCATCATTTGACAATTTTGTTTCACTAGTCGTCGGGCATGGCAGTAGTAGTTATTTACTAGATCAACATAAAATATCACTAGCCATGGGAGTGGGGCTACCATAGTCTAGAAGCCTGAATTCACAACAATTTAGAGTAAATAAATAAGTGATATAAATGTACTGGCATTTCATATGATGACCAGTTTTTCAACCACAGGTAAACCTATGTGCTAGCACACGCGAGCAGGGGTAATTCAAGCCTGTAGGATCAGTATCTGCAGCTATGCTCGTATGAGTAGGGGGCCATAGTGGGAGGGAATAAGCCACTTTTTAAAAATCTACATTAAAAAAAAAAAAAAGTATATTTTGTCTCCAAGTGCAAGGCACATGACCTCACCCCCCACCCCCCCCACCCCCCCGGTTCCTACAGGAATGCAATTGCATTTCAAATCATAAGGTCTGCAATACTGTACATGTTACATGTAGACTTTAAATTAAGCTGAAAAGTGAACAGGAAAACAGAAGTCTTGTCCAAAACAGATTGATAGACGACAAAAGTGGGGACAGAGAACGGAGCCTGGCGATCTCGCCCCGTGTTGATCTCGCCCTGGCGAAGTCGCCCCGGGCGAGTTCGCCAGGACTTATTTTCATCGTTAGGCGAAGTTATCATACATATTAGACTTGCTAGAAGACATATATTACAACATATATTATAGTATATATCTACTGTCATTATCAGCATGTTTTTGTGCCAAAACTACAGGGTTATACCACTTATACTACTAGTTTTGTGTTGGGACACGCTGTGGCGAGATCGCCATATTTACTTCCGTGTTGCATGTCTGTTTAGCGAAGTCGCCAGTACATTATAACTCAACAATATTCAAGTTACAAGCTGTTATATGTTTACTTCATTAAGTAAAAACATGTGCAGTAGTCATGGTTTGATTTTCTTGTTGTAAAATGTAATACATTGGTAGTTTACATTTCTGACGATTTCATTTGCAAGCCGGGGCGAGATCGCCAGGATTTTTCTTGTTTACGTTTACAGTTTATTATAATAAATACACGTAAAGTACACATTTATGGTTTGTTTCATTATGTAATGTAACATTTTTGAAGTTTACATTTCTTATTATTTCACTTTTTCAGGCTGTGGCGAGATCGCCAGGATTTTCTCAGTGTAGCATTTTTATGTCGGGTGAAGTTGTCACACGTTACTACGCAACTATTTGTCATAAGTGCACACTTTGATGTTCAATTTGGTATAATAAATATATGAACAAGACAACATTCATTTATTGTTTTGTTTTTATTGTGTAATGTGCAATTTTTTAATAATAAATACATAAACAGTACTTACTTGTTTGTTTTCTTGTATAATGTGATATATTCGTAATTATTAGTTCTGTCCATTCCACTTCAACAAGCTGTGCCAAATCACTATGATTTTATCGAGTGAGGCATATTCGTATAGTTCATTACAGCAAATAAATAAATGTACCGTTCACAATTTACTGAATTAATGCCATAATTACTTGATTAATCTTAATTAGCATTATCCCCGATTACAGTGTGCACAGTATTCACTGTCATAACGGAACTCACAAAACATGCCTTGTTCTATTAATTACACTGCTGTTTTAATCAGTTAACGTTGTTAACCTCTTAATCCATTAACTTTTATAAAAAGCTTCTCACAAATATGCACACACCATTCGCTTTCAAATACTGAGATAGAATTTACAAAATATGGCTGCTAACGGATGCCTTGTTTGCGATCATCCAGTTCGTCCACGTCAGGAGGGTTTGCTCGGTGACGGTTGCACCCTGTGGCAACACAGGACGTGCAACAGTGGCACGAGTCGAACTAGATATCGCCAGTTAGTAAATTCACAGGAGCCGTTTAACTGGACATGTGTTAGGTGTTCGGTCCAGGAGGACACCATCGGTGCCCCTGCGGCTGAGAGCACCCGAGAACTCGACTACTATGATGAACTCATGGAAGTCTCTAGAGATGACGTTGCCACGGTTCAGGTAATTATAATTTCTTCTCTCAAATGTGTATATATAAATAATTAATTGATGCCGGACATACTATTTGCCTTATTATATATATAAGTTAATTTTTTTATTATGGCAACGCGCAATAAATCAAATACATTGGATTATATTGGTGTGACGCACTATTCATTCGTCCAAAAGACAAATCAAAAGTATAATATATATTCAAGTAATAGTTTGTTTGGCCATTAAATATGTCAACAATATGTGGCAGAATTATTTTTTCACGTTTACTGTATTCAGTAATTGTCTCGTATAAACAGACCTACACACAAGGAAATATTAATTAACAAGTAATACATTTTTTACAGGCTACTTACGTAGTTGAAAATCAATTTCAACTGGAGGCAATACCACCCCGACCTTTTGACATCATAGAGGATTCCGTTGTCGAAGACCGACCACCACCAGCATGTGTTGCTATACAAACTGCAATCACTTTTGCAGTAGTTAAAGCAGCAACCATCAGAGGAAAAAATAAACTCTTCGACAGCGACGGGTATTCTTACGTCGAAAGAAACACACTTTCGGGTATGAATTTTATTAGTACATTACATGTCATTACTTTATTTTATTTATATTTATTATTGCTACTATCGTCTTTCGGTGAAAAGTTTTGTAGGTAAATATAATTCCAATTCCAATATAACAAAAATGTTATTATTATTATTGTCATTATTAGTAACAATATTTGGGGAAACAACCTGCATAGCAAACATTTAAATGCTAACTAGTAATTTTAAAAAATAACAATCAGTCAGATGTTCTTTCTACCTTTCTTATTATGTACTTAAAGTAATACTGTTAATTTCGGATAATTTCAGATGGCACCGTTGTGTGGCGTTGTGCGACTAGAAACGCACAGGTCAAGCATTGTCGAGCATCGGTTAGGCAGCAGGCTGACCTGTTTGTGGCTGGTGAGCACATGCACTGCCATGTACGGCAAATAGGAGGTGCAGTGGTTGCGAAAATGACTGTAGACATGAAGTTGGCAGCGAAGAGTGATCCCTTCAGATCAGCAGGGAGTATCGTTGATCAGCTAGTCCAGGAACATTTATGTCCGGCTTCCTGCCCAGCGCTGCCAACGATCGATCGTCTAGTACACACAGCAAACTACTGTCGCCAGACCAGCCGGCCGAAGAATCCAACTGACTTGGAATTAGAGTTGAAAATGGATTTCATCCCAGACAACTTCTTAAAAGGTGACAAACAATTAAAACCTTGTTTGTACGTGAAGCTATAAGCCCTTGAAATATTTTTAAATTGCTATTTTTTAACTACTAAGTACTAAACCATTATAGACGGTATGTTGATATAATTTTATTGATTTACTTGATTTATTTTTTGTTCATTGTTAATTTATTTATTTTAATTATTATTAATTTACTTTTAAAGGATCAAATGCCGTTTTCTTCCAGTAGTGACTACTGGAAGAAAACGGCATTTGATCTTTTCAACAGATCAACAGCTGCAGCTGTTATCTAGATCCAAGTGCTGGTACGCAGACGGTACCTTCAAGCTTGTGAAGGAACCGTTCACGCAGCTCTTTAGCGTACATTCTTTCATCAGGCATGAAGACTGTGCAAAACAGATACCACTTGTTTTCTGCCTGATGTCTGGACGTCGCAAAAAGGACTACAAGGCTGTTTTGGAGGCGATCATTGGGATGTTGCCCCAGGCACCGAGGGTACAACGTCTGGTGATTGACTTTGAATCAGCCTTGTGGAGAGCTGCTGCGTCCGTGATCCCAGACGTACAGATAAAGGGGTGTTCGCTTCACTGGACACAGGCTGTCTGGAGAACGGTAAATATATCATCATTATTATTGTATATGTATTGTATATATATATATATATTGTGTGTGTGTGTGTGTGTGTGTGTGTGTGTGTGTGTGTGTGTGTGTGTGTGTGTAAATTGATGGTCAGATTGTTAAATTTAAAATTTGTTTAATTTTTGAAATAATCATTATGCTATCTCTAACCAAAGAACATTAATATTTTACAGATTCAAGACCTTGGTCTGCGTGAAGCCTACCGTAGTGACAACGACACTCACAGATATCTGAGGAAATTGATGTCATTGCCTTTTCTTCCACATCAACACATTCCAGCTGTGTTTGATGGGTTGAAGGCAGAAGCATCAACTGACCAGCTGACAACTTTAGTCGAAGGATGGCATTTCAGACTTAACAACCGAGGTCGTCCCCAAGTCCAGCTCTACCTGCTTGTGTCCCTGCTGCACAAAGAAGCCATCCACATCAGCAACCAGGTTCGACTGGTGTCAGAAGGAAAGTTAAAGCGGATGCAGAAGAAGAAGTACCGCGACATGCAGGCTAAGACATTCAAGTATTGGGAGGAGTACGAACGTGGTGAGAGAAGTGCAGCCAGACTTCTCCGTGCTTGCTCCCGCTTGGTGTCTCCGGTATAATGTTTCATAAATGTACCTGGTCGTTTCAGTGCATACTTTAGTATTTAGTATATAGCAAATAATCGTTAAAGTGTGCACTTATGACAAATAGTTGCGTAGTAACATGTGACAACTTCACCCGACATAAAAATGCTACACTGAAAAAATTCTGGCGATCTCGCCACAGCCTGAAAAAGTGAAATAATAAGAAATGTAAACTTCAAAAATGTTACATTACATGATGAAACAAACCATAAATGTGTACTTTACGTGTATTTATTATAATAAACTGTAAACGTAAACAAGAAAAATCCTGGCGATCTCGCCCCGGCTTGCAAGTGAAATCGTCAGAAATGTAAACTACCAATGTATTACATTTTACAACAAGAAAATCAAACCATGACTACTGCACATGTATTTAATTAATGAAGTAAACATAAAACAGCTTGTAACTTGAATATTGTTGAGTTATAATGTACTGGCGACTTCGCTAAACAGACATGCAACACGGAAGTAAATATGGCGATCTCGCCACAGCGTGTCCCAACACAAAACTAGTAGTATAAGTGGTATAACCCTGTAGTTTTGGCACAAAAACATGCTGATAATGACAGTAGATATATACTATAATATATGTTGTAATATATGTCTTCTAGCAAGTCTAATATGTATGATAACTTCGCCTAACGATGAAAATAAGTCCTGGCGGACTCACCCGGGGTGACTTCGCCAGGGCGAGATCGACACGGGGCGAGATCGCCATACTTCCAGAGAACTAGGGGACACTGTCAACCTCCAACTCTTAAGGGAAAAATATCCGCCCGGTCCCCCCTTCCCCTAACCCTAACCCCAACCCTAACCCCAACCCTAGTCCTAACCCCAGCCATAACCCTAACCCTAACCCTAACCCTCAACCCTAACTAAAAATAATAATGGAGGGGACCGGGCGGATATTATACCCTCTTAAGATCTCCCCGATTCTGATGGATTCCAGGTAAGGGAGTTCATACAATTAACAATTCTAAGAAATGTGGATTAGCACTTGAAGTTGAAAGAAGTTGCATAATAAGTAACGAAATGATAAGTTGAGAAAAATATATCAAAATAATGTTGTTATCACAGTTATGGGGCAGATAGAAAGTATATGAATTATATTTGGTAGTTACATTGTAAGAATAAACGTGATAAATAAAATACAGTTACCACATGCATAACAAAACACACTGCATTGCGCTTCGCAAACCCACACGTCACAAAACTTCACAAACAGGATATTAATGAAATAGATGTCTTGATTTGTATTATTGTTTTCTTTTTTGCGTAGTTTTGAATGTTGTCGCGATAATTAAGGATGTTAAGACTTCCGGTCCATGAGTTCAGCTTCATGTGTTCGATTGGATATTCTAGAATATTCCCAAACACTATTAAGAAATGTTTCGTGTCGCGACACCACAAAAGCACACTGATGTCAAATGTTTTATAATTATGGCATATAGTGTTAAAGGAACCCGCGACATTTTTTCCCCATTAGCATCAAAATACATAAATTGTCTTTCCAAAGAGACGAGATATACATAATTTGTTGCATGGTGACTCTTAAAGCAAAATTTTGACATGGCAGCACATACCATGGCCTATGAAATACCAGCCCAGTATAACTGGTTGGGATATATATTTTTTTTTAAATCCATAATATGATATACTGATGCGATCAATTAGTTGACTCTGATTAAGACTGACTAACTGACTAACCTCACGTTCCAGCCAGTGCATCACGACTGGTATAATAAAGGCCATGGTGTGTGCATATGAAATATATTTTGCTACTAATAGAAAACTGTAGCTGGGTTTTTTTGTAAGATTATATGTAAAAATTATTAAATGTTTGACATTAAAAAGCCGATGATTTATAAATCAATGTGCTCTAGTGATGTCGTTTCATTTCCTATCAAATTATTTTCGTGCTTATATCCAATTAACGTTCAAGCACGCTGTCCTGGGCACACACCTCAGCTATCTGTGCTGTCTGTCCAGAAGGGTGTGTTAGTTGTTAGTGAGAGAGAAGAGGGTATAGTGGTCTTACACCTACCCATTGAGTTGTTAAAACTCGCTCTGGGTGGGAGCCGGTACCGGGCTGTGAACCATGTACCTACCAGCCTTATGTCGGCTTAACCACGACACCATCGAGGCCGGTGTGGTGTCGTTAAACAAAACAAACTTTTAACTATCTAACCAATGGATTGAGTGAAAGACTGACAGCCCGATAGCTGAGGTGTGTGCCTAGGACAGCATGATTGAACCTTAATTGGATATAAGCACGAAAATAAGTTGAAATGAAATGAAATTTATAGATGTGTTTTTTATGTTTTACCTCTGCTCAGGGTCAGGCCACTGGTCTTACCAGAGACCGGACCCAGGGTATACATGCCTGAACCTAATGGGCGTGGGCATAAAAAAAGGTTTGGATTTAGTTTCTGTTTTGTTAGTTATCAGAGGCGCGCGTGCAGCAAATTATGACGGGGGGCTGGGAGGGGGGGGGGGGCTAGTTTCCTTGTTGGTTCAAGTCATGCCCCTCTGGAAATCATTTCGAAAATAAAATTGAAATGTACATTTCTGTGAATGCATTTTATATGAAAGACATTAATGCATTTTCTTGAATTCATTTCAGCCAATAGATTTACAACTGGTTTTAAATGGTGAAAGTACTCTAAGTGAAGAAGACAATAATTTAAAAAAATTCATTTATATAAATATATAAATGAAACAAAACGTTTTTCTCAATTAGTAAATAATGTATGGACGTTGTTTTGTTTTATTTTTTTTATTTTTTAAGTATTATTATTTATTTATTTTTACAATCATCATTGCGATAACTTGGGTTTTTTGTGTGTTTTTTGTTTGTTGTTTTAGTAAACCTGCTATCTGCTTATCGAATACATAGATGCTTCATTCCTTTCTTTCCTTAATTTTTTCTTTCTTTCTCTCTTCAAGTAATATTGATTTTTGTTCATATTTAAATCGCATAAATATGTCGTGGCATGTATGTATTATGGAGAAGGCCTGTTAAGTTGTATAACTTGTGTCTAATCCATTTGTTTTGTTTTGTGTTTTAAGGTTTTTTTTTTAATGCAATAAAATTATGTTTCAAATTAAACGATCCTCCGGAAACTATTACTTGATCAGGCGCGGATTTAGTGGGGGGGGGGGGCCCAAGGGGCCCGCCCCCCCCCCCATTTTTGGGGTCAAGTTATTATTTTTTGTTAACTATAGCATACACTAGAGTGGAATTACACAAAAATGCACTTATTTCCCAATTTTGAAGATAACAAAAACAGTATGACAATACCAAAAACATACGTTAATATAGCTATTTTGTTACTCAGATGCGAGGAAATCGCGTTTCAGGCCACTTAAATTTCAAAATTTCGCGGGGGAGCATGCCCCCGGACCCCCCTAGAAATCTCGGGCGCTTCTAGCCCTCGCCCCCCCCCCCTATTTAAAAATCCTGGATCCGCGCCTGTTGATTACAAGAAATTACAAACAGGCAAATTATTTAACTGCAAAAAGTAAAGAGGGAACTCTTCAGAGGATGGTTAACATTATATATTTAAGCGCGTGACGCCACAATGATCGCGAACATGCTTTCCGTACATAATTCTTTGATGGCGAAGAATGGATGCTATTTGAGTAATATGTGTCGTAGATTGTTCTATTTTGTATCGAGTGACAACATATAGGCTACTTACAATTTCGATATAATTTCGAGTTAATTATGCAATTAATTATGTGTGGGATAGATTAGTTATTTACGCTATTTACGTTATTACAAATACTGTATATCTACCCCACCCCCCTCCAAACAAACACCACTATGATGACGCACTTTCACGGCCGTGGGGCGGGATTTAGCGCTCGCCTGAGGTGCTTGCGTCGCAGGATCGTACCACATCAGTGAATCCATTCAACTGATTGTTTTTTTTTTGCCGTTCCAACAAGGGCACCACAGCTAGTCAAAGGCCGTGGTGTGTGCTTTCTTATCTGTGGAAAAGTGCATATTGAAAGTGCATTAGGAAAATATAGCGGGTTTTCTCTGTTTAATTTATCAATGTGCTCTAATGGTATTGTTAAACAAAATAAACTTCTTAAAGTCTTCTTCTTTTAAGGCCGTAAACAGCTGAGGATTACCCAATGTTACCTGTAAATTCCGTAGCGAACGCTTCATAACGCCACAGAGGCATGATGAACATTGAACGTAACCCGGAATAACCAAACGAATACCCTTACAGAAAAGCAAAATGGCCGAGGAGGTAAACTGTTTTGTCATGGTTTATGGAACATTTCTGTTAGATTTTCACATTTTAAGAAATATACGTTATTTTTCTGTTTAGTGATGCAATAATATTAGTGTTAATGAATATTTCTTTCATAAAGAAACCAAAAATGCTCCTCAAATAAACTAAAACGACAACAGTAATCGGTGAAATGTCATAAAAATCATGATTTTTTGGCAGTCAAAACTTAATTTTTAAAAGTATATTTATTATTAATAAATTTGCTTTCTAATCTTTTTTTTGGGGGGGGGGGCTATGATCCTTAATTGAATATAAGCATGTTATTAATATGGTATCCTATCTCAGTATCTGATCCTAATCTGAGCTTTTTCTAATAATAAAATATAAATAAAACAAATTGTTGTTAAACATAATGGGTACAGGCATCTATGTCCTTATCAAGTGGATAAATGTTTGTCTTGAGAAGCTAGGACATGTACCTTTGGTTGTCACAGAAATTTACAAAATATGTGTAAATAGTATGAAATTAAACAAAACATCGACTGAACAACTTCAGTACTGATTTGGTTCATTCCCTTAAAATGCACAAACGCCTATCCAACTGCTAAACAACAATTTCAGCATAGTGGCTAGTGCAAAGAATGTTTAACCAGATATCATCGAGGTTCAAATCCCAATCATAACAATGGATACATATCTGAGTTTAAAACAAACCTAAAAGCTATGGCTTAGTTGACAGTGCCAAGTCCATTCACACATTTTAATTAAAAACATGGGGCAAGGTTAGCCAACTGTTAAAAACTGTCCATTTTGGCAACCAAATCAACCAACCAGGCCTCCATCATCTATGATACAGGGTTAAGCCATTGGCATGGGTTTGCATGCATCATGCTACTGTTCTGGCTCTCACCCAAAGTGAAGTTTAAAGAATCGGTGGGGGTGTTTAAGGTCATTACACTGTCTAGCTTCTCTCACTAACAGCAACCTGTACATATAATATGATATAGCTTTTTATATTAAACCCATGAGGTTTTTAACCAAGGCAACATGTTCAAATTTTTATTGCAAACAAGCATTTGGTCGTTGAAATTCACAATTTCCAACGCTAAGTATGTTTAGCCCTAGTAAGTGTAGAACCTGAGAATACTCCAGCTATATGTAATAATACAATAGAACTATAGTTGAAAATCAGAGAGTCCTCTTTCTCCATATTTTAGAAATGAGTGACAAGACGGTAAAGACATCTGGAGAATACTGATGACTGTTAAAGAATATATTTGTTTGATTTAGGAATTTAAATTTTATGTCATGCATATAATTCCTGGTTCAACAGGGTCAAGTACAACTTAATTTATGCTAGGTTTTCCAGGCCAGTAATTCTGAGCAGATGTAACCTAATTTTAAGATGCTGGCTGCCATGCCATTTCACCATGATACCACAATACACTAAATCAGTAAATGAATAATGTGTATTCCTAAATAGTGGACCCACATAGATTTCATCATCTCAGGATGTCCCAATTGTAGGAGGACTCATGATTGTTCTTGTGGACTATTAACTTTTCTAGGCTACTAGTCCCTAGACCAGTGAAAATATTTGTTAATTTCTACCCCTGATTTGCATGTTAAAGTGTTGGGTTTAAATCCTGAATGGCTAAATACAAAACAGGCCTCTGAGAATTAAACATTTGTGTACACCATTTATGGGTTATGCGAAAACAAATTCAGGTAACCCACTGCGTTTTTACATAACCAGTCATAACAATGTAAACGATGTCATAAATCCAATGTGCAAACGAAAAATGAGTTCCGCAAAACTATTCTTACGCGAGCGACACGCGAACGTAACTATCACTCTCACAGTTGTCAGAGGCCTGCAGAATTTAATATAAAATTACTTTCATATTGCATACCAACACCACGACTTGACTGTAACAAATTCCTTCCATGTTGGTAAATCTGTCATTAACTTAATGTTGTTTTGTTGTGTTATTTTAGAAAATGGAAGTAGATGGCACTAAAGCCAACCATGAAGGCATAAAGCAGTACTATGTCAGCAAGATAGAAGAACTTCAGGTTTGACTTTTCAGTATTAGATAACGATTTCCGGTGCACACTGCTGATATCGCCATCAAAACTCTACTTTACATGCTTACTATATACAGTCAAACCCGCTTATTTGCATACCCTCGGTGCTGCTCGATTTTGTGCAATTAACCGGGTTAGTCGATTAACCGATAGAGTACCGACTTTCACTTTGTAACAGCCATCCAACTACAAAGTGGCATGGGAGACAGTCTAGCATAATGCGGTACTTCATACCGGAACTATTAGTTAACACATGTCACATGCAGTTGGATATATATAAATGTAAAAAAATATATCTATCGATATATATAATTAGCATGGCGTTTTTGTTTTAATCTGCCAGACCAGAAATCATTTTCTAAAAAACCAACAACGTCCGTCACTGGGCGTCGTTTTCTAAAAACACAAACTGGCGTCGTTTTCTAAAAACACAAACTTTGTGCATTAAAAAAAAAAAAAACCCACTGACCATCCACTAGTGTAAACAAAGTGTATTAGCCATGTAGTTAATGAGATAAACTTGAAACAACAGAACCATCAAAAAGTTCACGTTTCATCGGTGCACGTGTTTACAAAATGACGTCAGTTTCCGGAATTACCGGGCTGTTGATTGACCGAATAGAATTACGTGAACTTGTATGCATTTGCTGGTATGGTGTTCTTTCCATCCCAAAAGATACGGCAAGCTTTGGTATTATTTGTGATCCCCAAATAATGACTTTGCTATTGTTAAGCAATTAAAGTTAAGCTCGGCTAGTGAGTCGTTATCAGTTCCAGCAGTCTGCATTGCATGCATGACCGGTCTAACACAATTGACTGACCTTCATGGTGAGGTCCGAATGATTGGTGTCTAACAATATAGCAGAAACTTAGGGACGATCCATAAATAACGGTCTTTGTTATGTTTGTTTTTTTGACGACCTCCCCCACTAGTCTTTTTTTTTTTTCCGCTACATTTTCCGGGAAGCAAGTGATAAATCGTTTCTTTTGCGTTTAACAGATATAGCGTACACTGCATCTAATGAATAAGTGAACAACAACCCTTTCTCGGTCACATTTATTAAAAACATAACCGCCTAGGACGATTGATCTGTAATCTTTTAATTATTAACAAGGCTTCTCAACATAACGTAATAATTGATACAGAACAATGATTGCCCTGAACACGTCAATCGAATAGGGCCTCAATAGTTGAGTGCGCATGCGTACAAGCGCACAGGCGGTACTTCTAAAAATAATAGTCGGAGAGTTACTTGTTATTGAGATGGCCTCTGATTAACAGCAATATATTGCAAACAAAACATTAGGTCTTAGGTTTATTCAACTTAATTATGTCATTCTTAAATCTTGTAGTCGGGTATTGTGATTCACCAGTAGTAATGTGCACACCATCTCATTTGCATGTCACACGTCGACTCTGTAAACAGCGATTACACTTACAGTCGGCTTACCACACAGTGAGCTCAAACAAAAGAGATTAATCGGTGATTTATTTGAGTTTTTTTGCCAAAGTTTGATAGACATTCTCAGTCATTTGTGACATTAATTTAGCACCAAAAAAAAAAAAATCGTTATTTATATGTGCAAATAACCGATATATAGCCTGTAGTCTGTGCAATTAACCGGATGTTTTGTAGTGTTATAAGGGCAAATGGTTCCGTGTTGGGTGAAAATAGTCGATTAACCGAATTATGCTATAAACCGATGTGCAAATAAGTGGAGTTGACTGTATATATATTATATATATATATTGTCCATTTGTTGCAAGGGATCTTTTACATGCATTATCCTACAGATAGGATAACACATACCACAGCCGTTGATATACTAGTGATAGTGCACTGGTGTTATGTTCAATAGATACAGCTGCCTACTTTTCTCAGATATCCACTTCTGTTTTGGCTGTAGCCTATTTTTTAATGTTCTATTTGCTATTTTTTTGTATTTTATTATTTATTGACCAAAAAGACAATTGGTAATATTATAAATTATAGGTTATACACTACCAGCAATTCACAGTTGACATGACTTTATAATGCTAATAAGTAAATTTACTAGTATTTTGATCTACAAGACGGGTTGCTTAATTATATTACACAGGTTACTTTCAGCTGTATTACTTTATAATTAGATGATTTGGGAGAATAATAAGGTGGCCTCTAAAAAACAAGTGGTGGATTATGCATGTTTGACTATAGTTCATTATATTTTACGGTAAAACAAACACGTTTTAGTTGTAATTTATTATGTTCTTTTCAGCTGGAAGTCACAGAAAAGACTCAAAATCTCCGTCGTCTTGAAGCTCAGAGAAATGAACTCAATGCTAAAGGTAAATTATAAAACAGCTGCAGGGCTCGTACTTAAGACTTTGTTACCTACAGGGCGAGACGTAGCCCAGTAGTAAAGCGCTCGCTTGATGTGCAGTCGGTTTGTGATCGATCCCCGTCAGGGGGCCCATTGGGCTATTTCTCGTTCCAGACAATGCAATTACTGGTACATCAAAGGCCGTCGTATGTTCTATCCTGTCTATGGGATGGTGCATATAAAAGATCCCTTGCTGCCAATCGAAAAGAGTAGCCTATGAAGTGGTGACAGAAGGTTTCCTCCCTCAATATCTGTGTGGTCCTTAACCATATATCCGACACCATATAACTAAATGAAATGTGTTGAGTGTGTCGTTAAATAAAACATTTCCTTCCTTGTCACCTACAGCAATTTTATTATTTCCAAAATTCTTTTACTTTTCTTCTTAAAGTAAACCAAACTGAAATTATTTAAAAAAAAAAATGTTTTGTTGGAGGATGGGACAGACTATAGATAAAAAAAACATGTGGACTGGATTTTGTAATATTGTCTGCTGTTATTTAGAGTTAATTTCAGTGAAAATAGAGCTGGGCAGTATACAGTATATACTGCTCGGTATCAGTATCATGTTAATAACAATTTACCGTGCCGAGCAAATCTCAAAATACAGAAATTTCGGTATCCCTATTTAGTAAAGCACTAACAATATATATCTGACAAACCCATAATAGCTGAAAAGAAGAGAGAGATGAGAGCCTTGTGTATGAAATTGAATTTTATTTAGATGAAATTATCAGGTGAGACTTAACTCAGGCATGTATTTAAAGCTGAGTATACATATCGAACATAATGATCAATATTTTATCAATACCGAATACCGTACCGATACCGAGACAAATCACCCAAAAATACTGATACTGATACCTGAAATTTCAGTACCGCCCAGCTCTAAGTGAAAGCATTGTTTGGTTCTATTTTTAGTGCGCATGTTACGCGAAGAGCTGCAGCTCCTGCAAGAACAGGGGTCGTATGTGGGAGAGGTTGTCAAGGCCATGGACAAGAAGAAAGTCCTCGTCAAGGTATTCGTCTCGTGTTAATAATATTTTAGTTTGTTTCCTTACTCAGCTCATCAGTTTTAAATGATGCATTGGGAGGGAAGGAGGGTTTATAGTATCTCAATCAATTGGTAAAGTGCTCACCTGAGATGACTGGAATTTAGGATCAAACTTTTTCAGCAGACTCATTGTTTTTTCCTTCATCTCAACCAGTGCCCAATGATTGGTACATCAAAGGCTGTGGTATATACAGTTCTGTCTGTAGGAAAGTGCACACTAAAGGTCATTTGCTGCTAATGAATATACTTTTTTCTTCTTCTTTTTTTAAATTGGGTAACTTTCTTTGTGAGTTTAATTCTTTTTGTATGCTAGAACATTAAGCCAGGTACAATATTTGGTTCTTTCATTGAGCTTTGAACTTCATCTTTTAAAAATTAATGCTAATGCCATTTTGTTTTTATAACCAGCTAGTGATTGGTAGAATAATACTCTGTTATGTGATAGTTGAGACAACTTCTATTCTTTCATCAAGTAATGTGGCTGATTTAGAGAATACTCGACAAGCTACGCGGAAATACCGTTTATCTTGCACTAGTGAATTGATTTTCCTGAGCTATTGGCAAGGGAAGGACAACATCAATTCACGAGTGCAAGATAAACAGTGTTGCCAAGTAGTGGATACTGTTATTGAAAACAAGTTTGCAAGTTGAGAACAAGAGATTTTGTTGTGTCATAACTGTGACTTATGTATCGCTGATGACGTAAGTTAGTTGTTGACATGTTTGTTGTTGCCTTACAGTTATGAAGTCAAAGCCTATAGTGAAGCACTGATTATGGCGTTAAAACATATCTAGGGGAAGATCCTCCGACACCCCCACCCCCCCCACCCCTCCAAGGGAAAGATCATTTTTCTTTCCCTACTTCTCTCTGCCCATATGGGTAATAATTGAGTTTGGTTACTGTAAAACGTTTATTTTGTCTTGCAGGTTCACCCAGAGGGTAAATTTGTTGTAGATCTGGACAAGAATATTGATATCAACAGTGTGACGCCCAACTGCCGAGTAGCCCTGCGGAATGATAGCTATGTCTTACACAAGATTCTTCCAAACAAGGTAACCCACGAAATAAACCAAACATCCATAACAACACACCACACACATTATTTTGTCAAATATTTTATTACAGTCAAATCCACTTAATTGGATGTCGGATTATTGAATATTTCGGATATTTGAATATGTTTGTCCTGCACGGAACCATTTGCCATTATGACAATACAAAATCCAACGGTTAATTGGATGTGTTTTTTAACGTGTTTTCGGATATTTGAATATAAAATTATCCTTGCCGAATGGCAATTGCACGTAAAACATAGGAAAGTTTGTGTTACTTGATGTGTTTTTTTTTAATTTATGATCGTACGTAATACCATACTATCGTACATGCAAAAATGAATACTTTTAATTTTATTTAATTTCATTGTTTAAAAAAAGGAAAAAGACTTACAACAAACTTGTTTTCTTGTTTCTTAAATTATTTCGGATGACTCGTTATTAATCAATACATTTCCTAATTACATCGTAATTAATCCATGAACTCTGAGATTCATCTCAAATGTGACCCAATGGCCGAGACAATGCAGGACAATCAAGGATCAAAGTCGGTCATTCCCACCTTGTTGGCGGCCATGTGCGTTTCGTAAGCAGGCATCCCTTAATCTCATGTCGGCCACTTTTGAAGCAGTGTATGTTTAATCCATAAATAAACACTTGTCAGATATTTTTCTCTATGAATTGTCGGTGACAGTAACAAACAAAAGCCGTTTGCTACTAGTGTTATTTTTAGCGGGATCTTTTGATCACGTGATTTTTCCTCTGCAGCTCACAATGTGAGGCCCCATTTGGGGTGACCGATTATGGTGATTATTGTTTAAATTGTTAAATGCCGACAAAAGGTAAGTTGTAGGAGATTTTCTTAGCAAGTTGGATTAATCATCTTTTGGCTATAAATATTGACAAGAACTCTTTTTTTTTTCACAATGTCAACATGGCAAATAAACGGAAAGGAAACGATTTATCTTTGGCTCAGAAATACGACGAGATATGTGCCCAGTATCTAGCCAATGCTAACCCAGAACGAAAAAGACAGAGAACAGGAAAAGCAGCCAATGTGGAGAAGGCCTTATCAGAATGGTTTTCCGTCGCCAGACAAAAAGACATTCCAATATCGGGCCCAATATTAGCGTTTGTGTTTGTGTTTTTCCTTCTGTTACATTGAATAACGGCCTTTCACTTATTTGACTTTGGCCAGTCTAGTTTACCTGTCAAATCAGTTACAAATGCACACAGATAATAGTCAGATAGACGTCCTGGTAAAATACAGAACATGGAAATGACTACTTATTCAAGATTATATTGGGTGGTTGGGGTGGGGTCTTGTTGCACTTGATTTACAAATGTACAAAGAAGTTAATAATGGCCATTTAATTATCAAGAAGTTAATAACGGCCTTTTAATTATTTGACTGTGGCCAGTCTAATTGAGCTTCCGGTGGTTTTATCTGGGTCATTAGATGTTTAGTCACTTCTGCTTCTAGGCGTACAAACGGCATTAACTGTTGTCTCTTGTATTTATCAAGTTTATAGACAAACTTGATAATGGCAACAGAGTCACAATATGGAACTTGGAATCGGTATTTTATTAACACAAAATACTTACCGGTTTTTGACGAAAATTCCACATGTCATGAGGCCCAAATTGGGAGAATCGTAATTAGGGTTTGCATAAATCAACGAGGTCTTAATTGGGTATATCGTATGTCGAAACTGTACCTTCGGTTTATTGAATATGCCGCTTATTTGAATATATTTTTGTTGCACGAGGCACATCCAAATAAGCGGATTTGACTGTATATCATGCACATTACTTACAGGTTTCGATTGGACCGTGTTACATCAAGTGGATTTTCATTTCAGGTTTTCCAACCAGTGTACTACAACTGGTCAAAGGCCGTGGTATGTGCTGTCCTGTCTGTATGGAAAGTGCATATAAAAGATCCCTTGCTGCATTAGGAAAAATTGTATTGGGTTTCTTCTGATGTCTACATGTCGCAATTACCCAATGTTTGACATCCAATAGCCGATGGTTAATTAATCAATGTGCTCTAGTGGTGTTGTTAAACAAAAGAAACTTTAACAAACTTCATTTTCTGTTATATTGTATTGCTCTTTGAATAATAAATCTTGACATTGACCAAATTCAATGAATGCTATCGGTTTTTAACGACAACATTTGGAAATTGTCGTATGCTACAGAAATTGACGTCATGTTTCATGTGTGATGTCATAGAGCAGAAGACATTTCCCAGGTAGCTGTATCCACAAGGGGTGGGACGTAGCCCATTGATAAAGCGTTCACTTGATGCACGGTCGGTCCAGGATCGATCCCAGTCGGTGGACCCATTGGGCTATTTCTCATTCCAGCCAATGCTCCACAACTGGTGTAACAAAGGCTGTGGTATGTACTATCCTGTCTGTGCGATGGTGCATATAAAAGATCCCTTGCTGCTAATTGAAGAGAGTTGCCCATTAAGTGGCGACAGCAGGTTTCTTCTCTCAATATCTGTGTGGTCCTTAACCATATGTCTGATGCCATATAACCATAAATAAAACGTGTTGAGTGCGTTGTTAAATAAAACATTTCCTTTTCCTGTATCCACAAGTGGTCTAGTAAGATTTTCTGTATATTTTGCAGGTGGACCCGCTCGTCAGCCTGATGATGGTGGAGAAGGTTCCCGACTCGACATACGAGATGGTGGGCGGTCTCGATAAGCAGATCAAAGAGATCAAGGAGGTGATCGAGTTGCCCGTCAAACATCCCGAGCTCTTCGACGCCCTCGGCATCGCACAACCAAAGGTTGGTTCCATGTGATCTTCAAACACTGAACTCAGGCCTTGTTCTTAACATTTAGTAGTGGTAGTCCGACGGGTTACCAGGTTATGAAATCTGGTAGCCCTCAGTAAAAATTGGTATTCCCATACTTTTTATAAAATTTTGTTATAAAGACACAAAAAAAGTAAAATTGTTTATTTTTATTAAAACATGTTGTTTTAGGTGTTTAAGAATCTTGTTGATTGCGTAGTAACTGGATGTGCCAAAAAATCATATATCCCAGAGGACTATCATGTTTAGACATCTGGTAGTCCAAGTTAGAAATTGGTAGACAAAACACCCCGGACTAAGGTCGAGCCCTGTGACAACTTTGTTAGCTGTCATACAGGTAGAATTGTTATTCCTCATTTATGAAAGCACATGACAATTTACCATTATCATTTCTTAAAACTGTACACTTACAGGGCTAACATTGGAACAAATTTTGGTTTAGCCAATTTTCAGATATATCTGAAAATTGGCTAAACCAAAATTTTAAGGAATATTTTATTAGCCAAAGACTAAATGTTCCAGCCACTTTGTACAAAAATTAGCAATTGGCTAATTTGGCCATGTACAGGGTGAGCCCTGACTTATCTTTCTTTTTAGGTATTTGTGTGTGTTCACAGTTTATAAAGACGGACTGTAAATACTATTTAGTTTACCAATGAGACGTTTGTGTTTATTCCAGGGTGTGTTGTTGTACGGTCCTCCCGGCACTGGCAAGACGCTGCTGGCACGGGCGGTGGCCCACCACACGGAGTGTACGTTCATACGCGTGTCAGGCTCCGAGCTTGTCCAGAAGTTCATTGGAGAGGGGTCCAGGATGGTCCGAGAGTTGTTTGTCATGGCAAGGTATGTAGCATCAGGCCAGGTCCACAAAGATCATAGGGGGAGGGCAACAGGGTGGAGAAGGGTTAACGACTATTTCCCAGCACTACCAGCCGTAAAATAAAACACTTTCATATATATATATATATATATATATATATATATATGTATTAGGGGTGGGGAAAAGCCCTTTTTTCCCGGTCTGGGAAAGATTCTCGATCTCTGAGACCGAAATTATTTTTTAAAAACGTGTGTTTGCCGGTCCCATTTTTTTTATTCTTGTCGGTCCGAAGCACCTGTCCATTTCTATTATTGGAACAAAATCCTATCCGTCAAGTGGACCGGCCTGCCCAGACATCTCGTGCATGATTTAAAATAATAAATAAATAGTCTGCCTAAGTATATCGCCAGTCACTGAAGTCGGACCTACAGTAGTCTAGTGTCAATCGACTGCCACTAGGCTAGACATTTCTCAAAGTCACTGAGCTGGTCAAGAGATTAAACAGACGTCAACGATAGCACCATTCTTGGTTTAGAGAGCCATCAAGGTATTACACTCCAATTAAAACAAAGGACCCAGAATTTGCAACTGGTTATAATCAACACCTGTCAACACCTATGTACAGAGCTCTGTCGGGTCGAGTGTCCTAGTCCGAAGCAAGAGGCTTTTGTGCAATACAAACTGCTTAAGTTAAAATAGCATAAAATATACTGAAATAATATATAAATATATTTATTGTTGACTGTTCAATGTAGTGTATCCAATAATTATCAAGGATTTTAAAATTAACAAAAGGTTTCCACCTTTTTTGTTAATAAGTGGGAGTAAGCATAACAGCTAGTGTGCTGTTATCCCTAAAGCCAGTAGAGGTCAAATTTCATCCAATCAGTGATGACGTTATTACTCTTTGTCTAAACATGTGCTAGCTCAGGCTGTCAAACGCTTCAACAGTGCCATCTTTTATTAATTTTCAGGACACAGTACTGAATACTCGTACTTTTTATACATATATGGGAATTAAAATTCATAACTTTTATTCCTTTTTTATATGATTTATTCCATTATGTAAAATATATACAATTTGTGGGGGGGTTTTCACTGATGTGATTAAAAAAAAAAGTTTCATGTTTATCATTTCGCGTTCATGATTCAAGATAAAACTATACAAATGTCACTATGATTTTTTTTTTAAACTATGGTAAATATGTTTTAAATGTTCTTTTTTTATTCCTTCCTCTCTCTTCCCCCCCCCAGTAACGACATCAAGTGGGACCGATTGACAATTTTATTTTTCCCCACCCCTAGTATGTATGTATATAATTATTATTTTTTGTTTTTTGTTCAGAACTATGTGCTTGTGTAAATGAGATAAATAAAACAATTCTTAAAATTAAATTTAATCTCGCTTAATGTTTTCAGTTACAGATTACTACTGTAGATATAAAATATTTTAAAGAGTTAATGCATTTGTTAAGATGTTAGAAGAGATATATTATTATATTCAATTATATTTTTACTCAAGACATATGGAATATTATTTTCATTGGATATTTTTACTTCTAAATATAACCCTTTTACATTAATTTTATATAAAAAAAAATGTTTATCTCCTAGAACAAGTCGTTAATATTTTATATGAATCTTGTTTCAGAGAACACGCCCCTTCTATAATATTCATGGATGAGATCGACTCTATAGGTTCTTCAAGATTAGAGGGAGGCTCGGGAGGTAATCTGATAATTATTGTAGAAATGTAATAGATAGTTGTCTCTTAACGAGTCGGCAACACAGATTTGTTGTCACTTTGACTAACACAATGTTAACATATTTATAAATGTTTATCATTAAGATTGTTTAGTGCAATATATGATGGTATCCTTTGTTTAATATGTATTAATATATGAAAAGAAATGCACGTTTGATTTCATTTTTTTTCATTTCAACTTGTTTTCGTGCTTATATCCAGTTAAAGTTCAAGCACGCTGTCCTGGGCACACACCTCAGCTGTCTGGGCTGCCTGTCCAGGACAGGGGGCAAGTTGTTAGTGGTGAGTGAGAGAGGAGAGGGTGTAGTGATTTTACACCTACCCATTGAGTCCTTAAAACTCGCTCAGGGTGGGAGCCAGTACCGGGCTGCATAATCGGTACCTACCAGCCTTATGTCTGATGGCTTAACCACGACGCCAGCGAGGTCGGTTTTGATTTCAAATTGTGTAGTAGTTCTCCGAGGGGAGTTAATCCCAAGGCATTGTTTAAAATGGATCTTGCCAAATAAGCAGTTGCTGTTGTTATTTTGTAATCACGATTTATTTTTATTTTCCCAGGAGACAGTGAAGTACAGAGAACTATGTTAGAACTTTTAAATCAACTTGATGGATTTGAACCTAAACAAAACATCAAGGTACATTTTCTCTAATCTGTCTAGCCAACAACTTGATGTATTAAGAAGTTCATTTATTAAATTAACATCAAGAATCACTGGATTTCCTTATGAAGAACCTTTTTTTGACACCCAATAACCGATGTATTCTTTGTGCTGGGGTGTTGTTAAACATTCATTCATTCATTCATTATGAAGATCTTCTTGTGACCTGGCAATAGTATAAAAAGATAGTTCAGTTGTTAAAATGGATTCACTCACACGGGAATAACATTTGTTTTAAACCAGAACTTTTGAAACCTAGACCTCTACCTTCACTTGAGATGCTGTACTGTTTATTCTGTTAGTGTTGTTGACATCATTTTAATCCCATTTACAGGTTATTATGGCCACCAATAGAATTGATATTCTTGATTCTGCTTTACTCCGTCCCGGAAGGATTGACAGGAAAATTGAATTTCCACCACCAAATGAAGAGGTAAGCACTTTTGGAGTCTGTCCACAAAAATGTTTTGTATAGCTTTATCATAAAGATTATATGATGTATATAAATTTGAGTTTTATGAGGATTGGCCTTTTGATAAGGGGTGGGACCTAGCCCAGTGGTAAAGTGTTCGCTTGATGTGCAGTCAGTCTACTCCACAACTGGTGTAACAAAGGCTGTGGTATGTACTATCCTGTTCAGGGATGGTGTATATAAAAGATCCCTTACTGCTAATCGAAAAGAGTGGCCCATGAAGTGGCGACAGTGGGTTTCCTCTCTCAATATCTGTGTGGTCCTTAACCATATGTCTGACACCGTATAACCGTAAATAAAATGTGTTGAGTGCGTCGTTAAATAACATATTTCCATTTGACAAAGTTATGGCCCTTGAACTTGAAAGATAAGAAAGTATGTGATACGGGAAATGTGTTGCTTTTGCAGTACTTTCAGAATGGTTATTATATTTATTAAAATGCAAAACAAATGATCATCCCAAAACATGGTGTATAATATTTAATATTATTTGACAGATCACACCAGTTGGATTGTGAAAATTCCCCTTGCTTTGAGCAACAAATGTAAACACATTTAAGAGTTTTTAGATAGTTGTTTGAAAGGGCTGTATGTAAAAAAAAAATTGTGGTCGAACTATGCCAATATTCCACATTTTATTTTATTTTATCATTTCATTCATTCATTCATTTTAACTTATTTTCATGCTTGTATCCAGTTAAGACCCTGGGCAAACACCTCCGCTATCTGGTCTGTCTGTCTGTCCAAACAAGGGGTTAATAGTTAGTGGTTGGTGAGAAAAAAGTAAGTGCAATGTCCTTACACCTACCAATTGTTAAAAGTTAAAATTTGTTTTTGTTTAACAACACCACTAGAGCACATTGACCTACCAATTGAGCCATTAAAGCTCTCTTTTGGTGGTATCCAGTACTGGGAATTTGAACCAATTACCTACCGGTCTTAAGTCTGATGGCTTAACCACTACACCACCGAGGCTGGTTTTATTTTATCATACAATATGCTTAGCATATTTGTATTTTATAATAAAGTTGTTTACACATCAATAAGTCTGAAGGATAATAAGTTAATATTTGTTTTCTGTTTCACAGGCTCGACTTGACATCTTGAAAATCCACTCGAGAAAGATGAATTTAACACGAGGCATCAATCTGAGGAAAATAGCGGAAATGATGCCCGGCGCATCAGGAGCTGAAATGAAGGTATAGCATTCATTTGACAGTGAAAACACAATATAGTACATCTTATGTCAGGTAACATCAGTGCCATGATGCTGCTTGGACTGATCAAGCAAGAGAGTGCCATTAATTCTGGTCATTAGTTCCTTACCAATCCAACCGGAGGGGAGTAGAGGTTTTGTCACCGTCTACATGTCTGTCTTTCTGTCAGTTCATCTGTCCCACCTATAGTTTTGTCTGTCTTTCTGTATGTTCATCTATCCCACCTATAGTTTTTCAAACTCCTTTTCGGTTTTTTTCCTGCAATGCCTCAAGATATTGAGATTAAATTTTGTGTATAGTTTTATCATATATAATTATAGATCAAATTTGAATTTCATGGCGATTGTCATGTTTTTGACAGAGTTATTGCCCTTGAACTTAGGAGATATGCAAATTTGTTGGGCCTGGGAGGGGACATGTTGCATTAGCAGTATTCTCATGTTTGTTATTTGATCACATTAATGTAGGCCTACATGATATAAAGCCAACTAACTTGTTCATTTTTTATTATATTTTTAATCTTAAGAAGTAACTGGAGTTGTATAAGCAGATAATATCTTCTGTTAGGAGCTATCATAGTTATTTTAGTGGGAAAAAACAAACACAAAAAACTTGTGAACCTGTAGATTATTATTATTATATTTTTTTTTTTTTTTTTTTTTTTTTTATTACTACCAGTATTACTGAACCTGTTATTTTGATGTTGTAGGGTGTTTGCACGGAAGCTGGGATGTATGCTTTGAGAGAGAGACGAGTTCATGTAACTCAAGAAGATTTCGAATTAGCTGTTGCCAAGGTAATAAAAAATATCATTGTGATTAGGCTGTTTTATTACAGTGAAACCCCTGTAAACTGAACACCCATGGGACCAAATAAAAAGTCTGCTTCTAAGGTGTATCTGTTTTAGAGAAGTTCAGTTCTGTACTGATATTGAGATAATTCCAGTTTACTGAGGGTTTGGTTTCAAGAGGTTTCACTGTATATCCAGCACCCTTTTGATTCCTTATTAACATTGTCCCACAAGGAAAACTGACTAGTCAGGGTTTCTTCCTTGGGGGGAAAAAGGATGGATTATCCCCCTCAAATTGTTCAGTGATGGAATTCTCCTCTGACTTCAGCTTTGCATTTTGAAATTATGGCCTTTTTTACTTGTAGTTTTCGGATTGAAGTCCTGTTGCAAGCAAGCAAAATTTGTGGAAACAGCCTTTCCTGACATTTAAAAAAATTAAAATATTTCTATATCTGGGCGCCCTCTCATTTGGTGCTTCGCAAATTCAATTGTCTAACAACTATTTAGTAACAGAAATTAGCTCAGTGAGTCATCTTTTAGACCAGTCTGAACCACATACTGTAGGTAGACACGTTATCACCAATATATGTTAGTTTCTTACCTTCTAATGCTGTATGTAACGTTTCCTTTTTTATAATTAAACCTGAACCACATACTTTAGGTGGACAAGTTATCACCAATATGTTTGTTTCTTTCCTTTTTCAGTGTATATTATTAAATGAATTATATTTAATTTTGAGCCAAAAAAAAAGTGGTTTGTTACAGTTACTGGACATCATTTAGGAACATCAAGTTAAGAGAAAATAACAAGCTTGGGATAATTTTGTAAAAATTTCAAAATGATTTTCATAATTTTCAATTTATTTAGAATAATAGTATTGTACATGTGAAGACAAAAAACTAAAAACATCATCATTGCTAAAATTAGCGAACCGTAAATTTATTTCAGATTACTTCATGTAAATATTTGTTATAAAGATAAACATTTTGTTGTTAGATTTATGAATTGATTCTTTATGTCTTTTATTTTCAGATTATGTTGAAGGATGCAGAAAAGAACATTTCAATCAAGAAGCAATGGAAGTAGATGATCTCAGCTAATTACAAGAGACATTTGTTGTGACTGAATATTGATATCACAAACAATTCATTCCTTGTTACACAATATATTTACAGTTACTGCCAACAGTAAATATTAACCTGTACAGATACATTACCTGCAAGTCTTCAAAGTAAAAATAAAATGTTGTTATTTTAAAAGTAAATAACGTAAGGAGAATTCCATGAAAAAAGAGAACGGAGAGAGGAAGGAAAGAGGTAGTAAATTTTTGATAATGCTTTGTGGGTGTTTACAGAATTTTCTTTATACATGGTCTCCATGACATTCAACTATAATTTGTGGGTGGTTACAAACCTCCATAATTATAATTGAGTTTTTTGCCATTTTGTGAGATTAAGTACATTTTGATGGAGGGAATTTCCAAAATGAGTGTTAAAAACACATTTTAAAACGGTATATTAATTTGAATAAGTAATCTCAGAATGTTTTAAACATGATGTGGACAGCAAGTATGTTGAACGTTAAATGATCTGTACAGAAATGGTCGTCAGAAGGATGTGCTCGGGCACAACTCAGAAAATTGTTCACTCGGTTTGTGTAATTCATACAATCTGTGTACAATATACAAATCTACTTGACATCTGGCTTGGGTGCTTATTAAGTGTGAGTTTAGTAATTTTCACAAATGTATTGTTTCACAAGTGTATTATTTCACTGTGAATTGTGACTTTGTTCATCTTGGCATTCATTTGTACTTCGTGTATGTTTGAAGAATGGGCATATTAAAGTATGCATTTATTTACTTGATTTGTGTTTTTATTGAGTGGAGAGCTAGTCGGTTATGCGATCAACATGTAACAATGTTTCTGGGAAAGTGCATGTAAATGATCTTGTGCTACTAATGGAAGAAATGTAGCAGGTTTTCTTTGAAGACTGCATGTCAGAATTACCAAATGTGTGATATCCAACAGCTGATGATTAATAAACTGGTGACGTCCTTAAAAATAAACTAATCATCAGTCATGTAGTACCAGAGGATTGTTAATTATTTCTTCCTATTTTTATTTTGTGGTATTGTGTGAGTTTGCTCTTTCTATAACATGCACTTTCTTATTGACAGTACATACCATGGCCTTTGGTGTACCAGTCATGGAAGCTGGAGCACTAATTGGTACTGGACCACTCCCACCTCCCACCCCACCCCACCCCACCCCAAGTCCATAGAGACTGAAAAATCCCATGACCCATTGATGAAGCATGCACTTTACCACTAACCTACATTTTGCCCCTGCCAGTTTATTTGTATCACAGTGACTTAGTAAATGTCACACCACCATGCCAAGTTATTCCTACATGTGAGGTTTGATGGTCCTGTATGCAAGACAGGATCCGGACAAGGATTTACTGTTATGTGCAGCAGACCGTGAAAAGTAGGTCACAGTGATCTAGTAACAGTATGCGACACACCGCCATCCCAAGTTGTTCCTACTTGTGAGGTTTGATGGTCCTGTATGCAAGATATAGTCCGGACAAGAAAAGGTTAAGTTTGTTTGTTTGTTTGTTTGTTTTATTTAACGACGCCACTAGAGCACATTGATTTTTTATCTTATCATCGGCTATTGGACGTCAAACATATGGTCATTTTGACAATGTTTTGAAGAGGAAACCCGCTGTTGCCACATAGGCTACTCTTTTTTCGACCGGCAGCAAGGGATCTTTTATTTGCGCTTCCCACAGGCAGGATAGCACAAACCATGGCCTTTGTTGAACCAGTTATGGATCACTGGTCGGTGCAAGTGGTTTACACCTACCCATTAAGCCTTGCGGAGCACTCACTCAGGGTTTGGAGTCGGTATCTGGATTAAAAATCCCATGCCTCGACTGGGATCCGAACCCAGTACCTACCAGCCTGTAGTCCGATGGCTTAACCACTGCGCCACCGAGGCCGGTAGAAAAGGTTAAGAGACAGACGGACAATGCCATACCATAATATGACCTATTATAGATGGGCATATAAAAAAAAAATCATTGGTCAAACGAGAACCAGACTTCACATTTCATCCTCTTTTTTATGCAATTCCAAAAAGACTAAGGGGTCTATAAGTTACCAGGAGAGTGTTACGCACAATTAAATGGACTTATCATTTTGATTCAGATCTCCACCCTAAAGGAACACAGTGGATGCACCCTGGCTTACCCCCACCAAATGAATTCAAACGGGTTTATTCTGTGGAAATGGTAAGAACCTATCAGTCATCTGAATTCATGAACTGAAAACAAAACTAACTATGAAGCCTGCAAATTATCCTACTTCATTAAGATTATTTAGAGAGAGAGAGAGAGAGAGAGAGAGAGAGACAGAGAGAGAGAGAGACACAGAGAGAGAGGGGAGAGAGAGAGAGAGAGAGAGAGAGAGAGAGAGAGAGAGAGAGAGAGAGAGAGAGAGAGAGAGAGAGAGAGGACAGAAGACAAGAAACCTGCTATCGTCACATAGGCTACCGCTACCGATAACATCATGGGATCTTGTAAATGCACTTCTCACAGCACATTACACAGCCTTTCTGAATGTACTAGTCGTAGGACACTGGCTAGGACGGGCGATCGATCCTGTGACCCATCACACCTCGGGTGACTGCTAGATATCACTGAACTACATCCGATCCTAATTACTAAGGGATACCGAATATGGGTGGGTGGGTGGGGTGGGGTGGGGTGGCGGTTGGAGTGCAAATCGGAGAATCAGACGTGTTGAAGGCCTACACACAGAATATATTTACATATAGGTTAGAAACTTCAGTTACTAAAGTACAAATCAAAATGATACCCCACCTTGTTTTTGCTTAAATTACTAACGATTTGTAAAATCCCGTGGAACGAAGAACGCAAAACTGTATTGGCATTATAAAGTAAAGTTTGTTTTATTTAACGACGCCATTAGAGCACATTGATTTTTTATCTTATCATCGGCTATTGGACGTCAAACATATGGTCATTCTGAAACTGTTTTTTTTAGAGGAAACCTGCTGTCGCCACATATGCTACTCTTTTACGACAGGCAGCAAGGGATCTTTTATTTGCGCTTCCCACAGGCAGGATAGCACAAACCATGGCCTTTGTTGAACCAGTTATGGATCACTGGCCGGTGCAAGTGGTTTACACCTATCTACACCCAGTACCTACCAGCCTGTAGACCGATGGCCTAACCACGACGCCACGGAGGCCGGTATATTGGCATTATAATGACCTGTTACTATATACAAATAAATGGGATAATAAACATCTTGAAGTTATCTTTTATAGATGAAAATTATCGATATAATATGCACACGAACATTAAACAGATTGTATCGTTACACTCGGGGGAAGGGGGGGGGGGCAGGACGTAGCCCAGTGGTAAAGTGTTCGCTTGATGCGCAGTTGGTCTGGGATCGATTCCAGTCGATGGGCCCATTTCCAAGTTTTCATTCCATGGACTTTCATAAATCACATGTAATAAGCACAGACATGGTACGGTATAATGTTGATTAAGACTTTAGTAATCACGTCATGTACAAAAGCAGAATTCCTAGCTGGTGATTTCCTTTTCAGGTAACTAGTTCGAGCGCTACTAATATTGGAGGAAATTCAAAACGGCAACAAAATGTAACTCTCCAGGAATGAGGTTAAAAGTAAATTCGTTAGTGTTGATGTTGTTTTTTTTCATTGCAAAAAAAGTAGCTGTTCTTTGTAAATAATAACCTTATATGTAAGTATAGAGTGGTTCTCAACAATAGTTATTTATTAAGTTAACTAACTGGTATTGAATATTCTTAGTACTGACATCACTAGTGTTTTGTAAATGAAAAACACCTAAAACTATGCCATTTTAATGATTCTTTTAGCAGGTCTTTTTCACAATTCACTGGCTATGTGGCATTGTGGCCATTAATTTAAAAGTCATCCAATGATGTAAATACATTATCAAAATAACCGAAAAAATATCCACCCAGTCCCCACCTCCCCATACTATAACTCCAAACCTAACCCCTAACCCTAACTAAAAATAATAATGGAAAATGGGGGGGGGGGGGGGGGGGAGGGGTGACCAGGCGGTTATTATACCAAATAACCTGATAATCAATAATGTGAATTTCATAATGGCAAGACTGCCCCCCCCCCCCCCCCCATATTCAGGTCTCTATATTCATAATGTTGCATTAAAAATGAACCATTTATTTTCAATTTCAACAAACCATTCTGAATTATGCGTCAAAATTATCCTAAACAAATTATACAACAATTTCTATTCGACTTTAATCCTGCAGGACATTTGCAAATTCAATAGCACCAAAACCAACCCGTGTCTACTACCAATCCTGGTTGGGCTGCTTGTGGTCTCTTGCACATGCCAGCATGGGCAACCCCCTCTCTCATTCATCCTCAAACCCTTTCCTGTCCTGGATGAAGGTGCCGGGCAAGAGCTGACCAGGGCTCGCGCTGTCGGTAGCCAAATTAGCCATTGGCTAATTTTTACAAAAAAATAGCTAATAAAATTTGCAAGTGGCTGAAATTTTGGCTAAGCCATTTTCTGTCTTCTGATGTGAACAAACGGTTACATAATCTATCCGACACCTCAAACATAATAATACTACCAAATATTCAATTCTCGCGACTGGTAACGAGAAACGGTGTCATGCAGAATACAGCGTAGGCCTTATAATGTTTGCTTATTTTAATCATCACGGTTATTAATTTTAACGGCATGCATTCATCATGTATGACAGCAATGTCTGGAAGATCTGTAACTTGTTATTTTTACTTTGTAAAATCTTTGAACCAAAAACAGACTGACAATGCGTGTCAATTTGAATACATATGCCAGTTCAGGGCTGAAAGATATGTACACTATCTCAAGGGCTGAGTTCAGCCAGACCGAGCGAAAACAAAATGTTTGCTAGACTGGTTTGTGCACTTCACGTTAAACCAAATGGACACGACGGACACCAATCAAATAGTTCGCGAACGTTAGGAAGAACGTTCATTAGCTGAACTGAGGGCCTCTCGGCGCGAATACACGTCACGCTTCAGAGTCGGCTGACACCCGCGTGTCAAGAGACATCGTTGCGGACATTAAACAATACGATTACGCAAAAGTAAATCTTGATGTAAATTTGTAGAAAAACAATAGTTGTTCGCATCAATGAATACCTAACTGCAGTTTTTGTTTATTCCTTTGTCTTTGTTAATTTCGCACCAATGGTCGAGAGCACGCATGCAGATCGCGATCGCCGGAAATGAACATGCAGTATTTAAATTGCAGTTAAATGTACACTGAATAAAATTAGTTTACAATAATCATATTTGTTAGATAATTTTAGATATACATTTGTAAGACTGAGTTGACATTTAATAAGTCAGCTGGATTTTAAAAAGACCGTAAATTTTAATTTTATTAAAGGTTTTTGTGAAGTCGACATTCTTAGCCATGGTATTTTGTAAACAGAAATCACAACAAGCATTTAACTGCGTAAAACAAATTTGGCTAAAGCATTTTCAATATGGCTAATAAAAATTCCATTTGGCTAATATTCTGGCTACAGGTATTTTTGATCCAGGGTGAGCCCTGGCCGACACCTGTGCCCATGATAGGCATGTGCTACAACAGCTTGGTCTGATCATGAATGATGTGCACGTTAATTATATGACCTTGACAAATTTATTATTGTGGACTAATCAGTTGTGCACTTCACATTCTTTCAAACACTCATGAGAACACGCAAACCAATGGCATCAGATTTATCAACATATTAAGAAATAACACCTGGTCCATTATCAGGAAATGAACTGAGATGAAAAAATGTGGAAGTCATTAATAAAAATAAAAATAATCCTAGTGTGAATACTGTGATAAGCAACATTTAATTTTTACATTGACATAATTTACACATATACGCATTACAGGCCTCCGAGAATTGAAAATTGTCATATAACCCATTTATAGGTTACAAAAAAAAAAAAAAATCAAATTTAGGCAACCCATTTCATTTCTACATAACGTTATATGATTATCTATTGTTCTGTCATTCTAAATACAATATTCTGCTTATTTTATTGAAACCATTTTTATCAATTTCCATTATAAATTTCTAAATGTTTCATTTCGGCAGTAATTAAGAATTTTCCGAAGTTGTATATATTATATATCAGAATTAGGGTTAGGGTCAGGATTATGATTATACCTTGGAAAAAATTCAGAACTGTTTCCCTAATTTCTATTTTCAGATATTGGTGACATTGCCACTGTTTAACAATGTTTCACAAAGGTGGTGATGGAAAACCCAAGGGCTTTGGATTTGAAGGGTTTGCCCTAAACAAAAAGCCAGATGATCCTGAGTTGAAAACGCCATCAGGGTTTGCTGGGGTTCCAGGTATGGCAGGGAATGCTGCCTCTTTGTTCCCCGGGCGAGTTTCATATGGCCACGCCTACTCGAACAGCATCGGGAAGAGAAGAGTGAGGAGCGAAGAAGAGTAAGGTTTTAACATGTTTGATTGAGCACTGGCCTCAGTGTTGACGTGGTTAAGCCATCAGACAAAAGGCTGGTAGATACTGGGTTCACAGCTCGGTACCAGCTCCCACCCAGAGCGAGTTTTAACTACTCATTGGGTAGGTGTAAGACCACTACACCCTCTTCTTTCTCACTAACCACTAACAATTAACCCACTGTCCTGGACAGACAGCCCAGATAACTCTGGTGTGTGCCCAGGACAGCATGCTTGAACCTTAATTGGATATAAGCATGAAAATTAGTTTAAATCAAATGTTTGATTACGGTGTTCGTAGAAGATGTCTTACTTAAAAGTGAAGAATTTTAGAGTAATAGTGGTAAATAAAGTGCTGAAGTGTGCTTTGAAGAATGTCTTTACTTTTTAACTAAGAATAGAATAATATTAACCAGTCTAACAGTTAATTTAGAGATGGATCAAAATGGCTGATACAGGTCATGGAAATTTTAGAATGTAATGGAATGTTGAGTCATAAATAATTGGTTGAAATCCCTCCCACCCATCAAAGAAAGGCAGTTTGTGTCAAAACGTTGTACTATCATGTTGATTGATAACAGAAAAATAATTGGTTAATCCTAAAAAAGTCAGAAATGTATCACAAAATAATATTGATGGCTATAGATTCAATACTGAAGCCTTGAAATTTATAAAATCAAAAATGAAAAGTACTAGCCTATCGGGCTTCAGGACACTAACCCTATGTGAAAAAGAACTATCCACATGCATTAAGATGACATATTTGTTGAACTCTGCTATGATATGCCTGTATAATGATGTTAATAAATATTTGTATTTTATTTATCAAGGTATTTTGATGATGATGATGATGAAAATGCTAGTATTGAGTACCTACCCGCCCCTGGAAGTCCCGGAACAGACAAACCTAAAGAACCGGAGGATGACAGTGAAGATGAACTGGATGCTTTTATGAACAACTTACAGGTAATCTTATAGGTTGTGTGTGACTGTTTAAAATAATAAACTAACAAAGTAGATTACACACCCATTGATCAGAACATCATGTGTTATTTATGATATCAAACGGCAACAAGACATATGTGTGTGTTATTGATTTAAAGGTCATGACTAGAACCCATATTTTCAAAGCTATCTTAGCGCAACGATATTGTAAAACCGTCACTATGGCGCATGCTGTAATGAAATGACATCATAGTCTACAATGGTTTTACGATTTCGTAGCACTAAGATAACTTCAGAAATCCCTAGCCTGGTCGATACAGCCATATCAATCAAAGTAATGAGCATTATTAAAACTGATTTCTTTGTGACATATTAGTTCACATAAAACTGATAGCTCTGCGTTGTACATGTATATGTAAAGATGTTTCACTTAAAAAAGATGTTTCACTTTTTTTTTTAAATATGGTTTTTAGTGATTTCCCTAGAAATTTGGCAAGGCATGGTAGACCAAACACTTTTGGGGCATTTTCAACATTTTCGGGGCACTTGTTTTTCATTAAAAATACACAAAAATTAACTGAAATAAACATTAATGTAATTTATGTGCTTGCTTTAATAAATGAATGGCAAAAGATATAAAAGGCATATTTTATTAAATTAATAATACCTTTTTTTCGTGTTTTATAAAGGCAATTTTAGAATTAATTACTGAAAAAGGCTTGTTAATCTCAGGGCAGCATGGCGCTGATTAAGGCAAATGGTGCTAGGCTATTGAGGCATGGTGCTGCACCATGCTAAAACAAGCTGGGAAAACACGAGTTTTTGAGGATGTGTAAGAAATATAACACTACATTTGTGTCTGTTAGATACCACTGATCTTACAACTCATTGTATAAAAACATACCCAACTCATTATAAGATAAATGGTATCTAACGGCCACTTCTGTAGTATTCTCTCTGTAATCATGCCATTAAATTCTCATCATGTGAACACATCTTATCTGCTACTGAATGCCATCATGATCCAGAATTTTACAGAGCAGCATTGTGTTAACTGTATGTGTTTGTTTTTTAATACTGTTGAGTTTTTGAATGTGTAATCATCTTGCTGTTAAGCTAGCCATCCATTCATACGTGATCCGTGTGCGTGTATGCATGAAGTAAACATTCATAAATATTTGTTGAAATACGTGAAAACACTCTAAATATGAAAAATCCCAATGTCCCACTGTGTTTGATGTCGCTGAGGTCATGCCGAGCTTCAAAATAACGCATCCGTGTCGGTGAAAAATTGCTCACAGACACGGAGCAGATCAATGGATGAATCCCTATGTAGCAGTGTGGTGTTTAACCATATGTTTGACGCCACATAACCGTAAATAAAATGTGTTGAGTGCGTCGTTAAATAAAACATTTCCTTCCTTATGTAGCAATTTCTCACAGACACGAAGCGGACCAATGGATGCTTTGCAACATATTCCCTATGTAGCAATTTTTCACGGACACTGATCATGTATGAATGGATACCTAGCTTTTGCTAATAATTATAAATAACATGTCCTAAAACCATATATTATGTTATATTCTTGTAGAAAGAAATTAAAGGAGATCAAACTACTGAAGAGGAGAAACCTGATGGTGCAAAGGATAAGAAAGAAAAGTAGGTCATTAAAATAAATGTTTTCTATTATGATTTGAGTAACCTAATATGAAAATACTATTCTTCCCTTTAAAACTAAGATTTTGGAAAATAGTTGGAAATGTATTTTATTTACCTGTTACTACATGTATGTCCAGGGCTTCTAGAATAGTTGGAAATGTATTTTATTTACCTGTTACTACATGTATGTCCAGGGCTTCTAGAATAGTTGGAAATGTATTTTATTTACCTGTTACTACATGTATGTCCAGGGCTTCTGGAATAGTTGGAAATGTATTTTATTTACCTGTTACTACATGTATGTCCAGGGCTTCTAGAATAGTTGGAAATGTATTTTATTTATTTACCTGTGACTACATGTATGTCCAGGGCTTCTGGAATAGTTGGAAATGTATTTTATTTACCTGTGACTACATGTATGTCCAGGGCTTCTAGAATAGTTGGAAATGTATTTTATTTACCTGTTACTACATGTATGTCCAGGGCTTCTAGAATAGTTGGAAATGTATTTTATTTACCTGTTACTACATGTATGTCCAGGGCTTCTAGAATTTTTATAAAATCCACTAGCCATGAGATCAATGATTTAATTTTTTTTACTAACCATGATTAAAAATTCACTAGCCCTACTTGACTTTTGAGTTAATACAATTTTACTAAATAATAGTAAAAATCAGATATAGCTTTAAAAACCCACTAACTTTTGAAGTTGGGGGCAGGATATTTATATTTACAAAATAGACAACTGCAAAATTTGACTCTTTTTTTTTTCACTAGCCGTCGAGCATGGCAATAGTAGTTATTTACTAGCCCGACATTGAATATCACTAGCCATGGGAGTGGGGCTACCATAATCTAGAAGCCCTGTATGTCTAAAACACATTTCTTTGACCACTGTATGTAACCATAAAGAAACATACAGTGTTCTAGCTAGCAGTAAATAGAGGGGCGCTGCTGCACCCTGCCCCCGTTTTGTGCCGCCCTGCCGTGTATGTTTCCGCACCACACCTGATTATCGCCGCCCTGCCCTAATTCATTGTCAAATAAAGATACAAAATCTTGCTGTCCTCTCAAAACGTATACAGTGTTGTTACGAGTCTGAATTCCCAACTAAAAAACGTTTGACAATACATTGTTTGGCCACAGTTGTGAAAGCCGACAGCAGTAACGTGGTATGTTTTTTTCTTTTCTATTGTTAGTCGATATGACTGCAGACGAGCGGACAGGCAGTCTTACAAAGCTTGAATGTGAAGTAATCCTCACACCGTCACGCACATAACCACACACCACCTAGCAAACACCTAGTTGAAAGTAGACCATCATGATAAACTTCGACAGAACGTCAAATGCGAAATTTATTTTGATAAGTAAATTTTTGAAAGTAATTTTTGCCTTTGCAAATACCCAGACCAAGATACATATAGTTATAACTGATGTCTGTAGTGCTTATCAATGACACATTGATTGCATCTTTATAATATGGCACAGAGTAAACTAGCAACACTGGTTATTTGGTCTATGTAGGCATAACTGTGTTTTGTTAAAAGCATGTCTGCAAAAGCTATTTAATGAAATCTATCTAGACATGACATGAATAGCCGTTTTTAAATGCAGTGAGCAACTTGTTACAAATATATCCTTATGTCAATTTTTTAATTTGTTTGTTCTTTTATTTCTTTATTTCTTTTTATTTATTTCTAATCATTCTCTTATTTTTTTTTCATTTCTTGATTTCTTTTAATTATTTTATTTATTTATTTTAACTTACATTTGGGCATGATATTAAATGGTATAAATACTATATATAATAGAAAAAAGAATAGGATTTTTTAGGTGATCCAACCTTTTGTAAAACATTTTAATAGTTAAAGTTTGATTTTATTTAATGACACCACTAGAGCATATTGATTTATTAATAATCGGCTATTGGATGTCAAACATTTGGTAATTTTGAAATTTAGTCTTAGAGAAAAACCCGCTACCTTTTTCCTTTAGTAGCAAGGGATCGTTTATATACACCATACCACAGACAGGATAGCACATACCACGGCACATATCAGTTGTGATGCACTGGCTGGAACAAGATTTTTTTTAATAGTGTCTATATTTAGTACATTAGTACAATAATATTGCATATGGCGATGAATGTACTGTTTCATCAAACATCCAAATTTAATAATAATAAATTTGGGTTTAGAAATTGATTATCCCCCTCCCTCCAAAAACGTTTTGTAAATTAAAACCAGCATAGATATTTCTACATAAATGATATTTATGAATGTAAAAAAATTAGATCATATCCAGCACTTGCCTCAAAAAAAATTAAGATTTTCGCGTTAAAAATGCCCTACAATTAAATTAGCGCCCTGCCCCATCAAAATCCTAGCTAGAACACTGACATATGTACATGTAGTACATATTCATTACATACAGAAAATTTTATTAGCCAAATACTGAGTATGTTAACCTCCGTGTATAAAAATTAGCAGTTGTCTAATTTGACAGTGTACAGGGTGAGCCATGGACAATGAGGCATGATTAAGACTGGAAGCTCCGAGTGATGGTCAGACGTGTGTGTGTTCTTGTTCTATAAGTCTATGACTGTTGTTTGATTACAGAGGGTCTCGTAATGATATAGATGAGGAGGATGTACAGGAATCGTATTTCCGCTACATGGAAGAAAACCCCATGGCTGGCGTAGTGCTAGATGAAGATGACGATGTTGATTACGACAGTGACGGAAACCCCATAATGAAAGATAAAAAGGTAAAATCTCTAAAAAAAAATAAAAGCCCAAACAAACTGAGCTATGTTTTTATTTCTACTGATAAACTGACATGATAAAGCTTCTTTTTTTTTCAGTTAAGTAAAGGAAATTTCTAGTCATCTATCTCTCCAAAATCTGTTTTGAAAAATGTGTGTGATTATGATAATACACATTGGATCCAATATTCTTGTAAATCAGTATTGGAGAGTACAAATAGTAATTCATTGTAGTTTATGAGGGCGAATATTTAAAAATGCCAAAGTGGAACGAGTTATCATATTTCAAAATCATTAATAAATAATTATTTAACCTTTGCTTGTCTGGTGTGTTTTGATATTATTTAGTGTTTTGAGGTCTGTAATTACTTTTATCAAATTAATCTATCTTTCCTTTCTTTTTTTTTAGATTATTGAACCTCTTCCCCCTATAGACCACTCAGATATCGACTATGACCCATTTGTACGGAATTTTTATAATGAGCACAGTGAAGTGACACAGCTAACAAACGATCAAGTGGATGACCTGCGACGCACACTGGGAATCAGGGTGAGATTTAACAACACTAACAAACAAACAAAAATAAAAATGCTCTCTAGGAATTAGGGTGAGAGTTAACAACACAAACAAACAAATATAAATTAAGATGCTCTCTAGGTATTAGGGTGAGATTTAACAACACAAACAAAGATAAATTAAGATGCTTTCTAGGAATTAGGGTGTGATTTAACAACATTAACAAACAAGTGTTGTTAAACAAAATCAAACTTTAAAACTTTCATCATGAGCAAAATATGGTTAGCTGAACATCGCTCTCCTGAAATGATGCTAGGCAAGCAGATGAAGTTTCAAATTAAATTTATTAAACATTTTATTGCAAAGCGATCAGTTTGCCACTCTCTTTAAACTTTCTAGATGAGTGTTGGGAATAACATGCATGATCACTCAGCTTTCCTGGCAAAGACTGTATTGATGTTTGATTTTTTAACAGGTGTCTGGGGTAGACCCACCGAAGCCAGTGAGCAGTTTTGGACATTTTGGTTTTGATGAAGCTTTAATAGGTGCAATCAGGAAATCCGAATACACACAGCCTACACCCATCCAAGCTCAGGTACGCACAAATATTACAGCACTGTCATTGTATATTTTTACAGTAATGCAGGGCTTCTAGAAAAATCTTTTAATTAGCTAACCATGGGATCAGTGATTTAAAAACAATTAACTAGCCACAATTAAAATTCACTAGCCCTACTTTACTTTAAGTTAATACAATTTTACTAAATAATAGTAATAATCAGATATGTCACCTAAAGAGGGAGATACAGCTTTAAAACACTAACATTGGAGGTTGGGGTGGGGTCAGGATATTTATATTTATAAAATAGACTTAACTGCAACATTTGACAAAACAAAATTCACTAGCCATCAGGTATGGCAATTGTAGTTATTTACTAGCCCAACATTGAATATCACTAGCCATGGGAGTGGGGCTACCATAATCTAGAAGCCCTGAATAATGTGACACCAGGTTTTGTAAATGAGCGCTCAAGTCTTTTTTTCTTTTTTTTTTACTTTTCTTCTTTTATAAATGCGTATATACAGTAGAATCTCGTTGGGTTGAACTTAGAAGGGTTGAATACACTACAACGCTCGAACCAAAAACTAAGTCCCAAGTTACACTTACATGTTGTTAACCAAATGGTTAGGTTGAACTAGCCGAGGGGTCCAACACTTTTTCGAGCACCGATGGGGTTTGAGCCAACAGGATCCAACTGTATTTAAATATATATTTCTTCTTTATTTTTCAGGCTGTTCCAATTGGTTTGTCTGGACGAGATATTATTGGTATTGCTAAAACTGGCAGCGGAAAAACAGCAGCATTTATTTGGCCACTTCTAGTACATATAATGGATCAGGTAATTGTTACATATAATGGATCAGGTAATTGTTATACATAATGGATCAGGTAATTGTTATACATAATGGATCAGGTAATTGTTACATATAATGGATCAGGTAATTGTTACATATAATGGATCAGGTAATTGTTACACATAATGGATCACGTAATTGTTATATATAATGGATCAGGTAACTGTTACACATCATGGATCAGGTAACTGTTATATATACTGGATCAGGTAATTGTTATATATACTGGATCAGGTAATTGGTATTGTCTTTGAAAAATCCCTTTTTACGGTGAACTTGATATTTGATCTTGGTTATTTGGATTGTCTTGATTGTTCATGTGTATTGTTCGTAATAATGCTGAGACTGTTTTGTATTTACAGAAAGAACTTAAGCCAGGTGATGGACCAATTGGGTTGATACTAGCACCAACACGAGAGCTGTCACAACAGGTACGTACCATGCCGTTGGGCTAACAGTATTATTCCATAGTGGTTTAACAGTTCCTACATTTTTGATAAAATCTTTTATGATTTGTCCATCAGATATTTAATTAGTGTGCTTAATTACTACTCTGGGACTTTCAGGGCATTATATAGAAAGACATTTTGGAAGAAATATAATTCTCTATGTATGTGTGTATATCTCTGGGTAATCTAACTTCTTTTTTGATCATTCATCAAATAAAACTACATAGGACTTTAATCTGCAGTCAGAGGTGGGGTGGCCTATAATTCACGGCTTAACTAAATGTTTTCTGTAGAGCGTAGTTATTTGCATGTGCTATGATGTTATTGTAAATGTTATTCTGGATTTTTTTGTTCTGCTTTGTTGACTTCCATTTTGCATGGAATTGATCACTGTAATATGATTTAATTCTTTTCATACATCACATAATTGCAGTGATTGGCTGCTGGTACACTTATGGACCAGTCCAATTTAACATATGAAAATGCACATACAATGTAGGTAGAGATGCAGTGTTTGACAAATGTTTTAGAAGAGAAAGTTTCTAGCCCTCGCAGAAGCTTTGGTTAGTGCCTTATGTATAAGAGTAATTAAGTTGATATTTTTCTCTAGCCCAGACAACAAATCGACTAGCTAGGACTAAGGGCTAGTGGATTTGTTGAATCCTGAGAGATGTCAAGTTAAATATTCACGAAAAAGAGAATTTTTTTAGTTTTTTTGATTTTTTTTTTAATTTCAGATTTATTCGGAAACTAAAAAGTTTGGCAAGGTGTACAACATCCGTGTGGTATGTGCGTATGGCGGGGGCAGCATGTGGGAGCAGACGAAGGCGTGTCAAGAGGGAGCCGAGATCATCGTGGCCACTCCAGTAAGTTGAACAATGCAGGTTGTAAGCTACATAGAGGGGTGGGACGTAGCCCAGTGGTAAAGTGCTTGCTTGATGTGCTGTCAGTCTAGGATCGATCTCTGTCGGTGGATCCACTGGACTATTTCACGTTCCAGCCGGTGCACCATGACTGGCCATGGTATGTGCTATCCTGACAGAGGATTCGTCACAAGGGATTCTTAATATGAAAGCAGGCCCTCTGATTTCACGGAAACAGTTGTTTCTGGTATCTTGTTGGTAAAATCACAGAACCAAAATTTTTGTTTCCATGATTAGTATATAGAGTACGACTATTCAATGAAAATATATATATATATATTTTCATATATATATATGTGTGTGTGTGTGTTATATAAAGAAAAAGTCAGAAGCCTCCTTTAAAAGTCATATATATCCCTCTTTAAATCAAAGTTTTGCCTATTCAGGCTTCATCAGGGAAATCTGTCAACAAAAATAAAAATACGCACCAAAAACAGAGTTAAAGCTGTAACTAAAATAATATACTTAAGTCTGTATAAGAAGAAGACTTACAAATAAAGTAACGTAAGATAAAAGCTGCAGAACAAACTACTGGTCAAAGATTAAAAGTATGGTAACACTATGACAGGTAAAACGAAGTGTGGGTAGGGGGAATAAAATAATAATTAAGGGTAAATAAAACAAAGAACAAAATAATGAACAAAATAATAATGAACAAATAAATGCATAAATGGATAAACCAATAGCAAAAACAATCTGAATACATAAAAGGAATTACCCAGATAATTTACAAGTAATAAAGACGAAAAGTTATTTGAGTATATGTGTAAAATAAAATAAAAAATCTTACTAATATTAGGCCAAAATATAATGTAACTTTAGATGAAAATAATTACTGAGCTAGCTCAGCTAATAATAATATATTTATTAAAATTTAATAAAATAATCTTAAAACATAAAAAGAAACTTACTTTAAAACTAAACTAAAAGAAGTCAAACCATCCTGCATGAAAACATGGATTGAATAAATGAAATAAACCTAATGCGAGGTAAACAACCACTCTAAAGACAAGCTAAGAAGCTGAGAATGTAGGAGTGAGTACAACTCAAGTAAAAACTGCAGAGTAAACTGCTAGTAAGAGATTGAAGGTCTTGTAAAACTAACAAAGGTCAAATAATAGTGATACAAAAAGGGGTGGGGTGGGTGGGTGAATACTTAGTATGAGTGAATTAATTAACAAATATAAATGAATGAATGAGTGAATAAATCAGAACAAAATAAATAATATAAATAAATAAAATAAAATAAAGCTAATTAAATGAATGAAAGAGGTTGGGGGGTGGGGGTAAAACTGTAATGATAATAAAAATCACTTTAAAACAAACAGTTTATGAATGTATTCTGTTTCAGTCCAAATTACTTTTCATAAGTGCGAGAGGAATTGAAATCTTTTCTGGAATTAAGTCCCTTGAAAATTGTTCCCAAATTACACATCCAGAATGTCTCTTTTTTAAGTAGAAGTGTTTCATTGTCAATAGTGCAGATATGTAGAAATGTTAGGTTAGGATCTTTCGGATGGGTAACAGTATTCACGTGTTGGGATACGGTACATTTTGTTGTTTTCTTGAGATTACAGTCTGATTTATGGTTTGCCCACCTTGCTTTTAGGTTCTTTGTGGAGCCAATGTACCAGCTGGTATCAGGGTGGATACATTTTGTTGTTTTCTTGAGATTACAGTCTGATTTATGGTTTGCCCACCTTCAAATATGGTTTATATATCATATTTGACAAAAAGCATACATTTTTTAATTTATTATATAACTTTTGGCAATTTACCTTTATTTTTAAAATGCCAGCAGCAAATTATTTCCGGCTTTCTTACAGTGAAGATAACGTTTTGTACAGTGACGATAACACATTTTAGAGTGAAATAGTGAAATTTTAACTCTAAAATGTGTTACCATCACTGAGTGACTGATGACATTTTTATTTCACTGATATTTTAAGATATTTCACTAAATGTTATATATCAAATGTTTTTACTACATGACTACAGAATATAAATCCACCATGAACATCAAAAAGCGCTAGTATGTAGCACATTAATTGAAGATAAGTTTAAATGAATTTAGTTTAATTAAAATTAGAAAAGATTTTATTACATACAAATTTCTGTATTGTTTGTTTCTTTGTTACAGGGTCGATTGATAGACTTGGTTAAAAAGAAAGCCACGAATCTTCAACGAGTTACCTACGTGGTTTTTGATGAAGCTGATCGAATGTTCGACATGGGTTTTGGTGAGTTTTCATAATGCAGTTTAATGACTGAAACCTTGATGAAACATTTGGTGTGTCTTTACACATCTTTGGACATAAAAACCGTTATTAGTACAACTGACCACAGTACCGGTGGTAATTCAGCTAACTACTTGGTCATCATCAGTGTGACTGGACACTTGTTTTGTTTTCCTGTCATCATTGCATTCACATGAATCTCATTGTTTAGGCCATCATTTGTTTCAGTCTGTGTATTAACTTACTAATATCGAGATATCTTGTTTTTAAGACAGGAGTTTTAACAAGGGTGAAATATCTCTGATTATTACCCATATGGTTTAAAATATCTTGGGACATATCAAAGAGATACGTCCCACAAGAATGACATGTGTGACGTAACACTACATGAAGACGTCATCAATTGGCGCACTACAACCTTACAGGAACATCAACCAAAACAAGATCGATTATGGGTAATAAATAGGATATTAAACTCGCTACCATTTCATATCATGTTTATGTCCCTCATGAAATAATTTTCATTGTCACTTGCTAAAGCTCATGACAACTGAAAATTATTTCACTCCAGACATAAACATGATACGAAATGGAAGCTCGTTTAACATCCTATAATTACATTTCAGTACACTGAAGTTGTTAAGATTGATTTACATTTTTACAGAGATGTTTATTCATGTTTTTCAGAGCCACAAGTGAGATCAATTGCTGATCATGTGCGGCCGACAAGACAAAGTAAGTTGTAAATTTATGTGTTTGTTTTGCTGGAGCCTACATATATTTCAGGATATCAAAAAGCAACCATGAAGATATAGAGAAATTGGAGGTTTTTCTGACAGTGCTGTAACATGCTTGATTTTGATCATACCTTACCGACAGCAACAAGCATAGCATTTTAAGTTGATCTACTTCAGTGTAGATTTTCTGGTAAATGTCTCCATTGTTTTATGTGGGATCGATGCCCATCGGTGGGCCGATTGGGCTATTTCTCGCTCCAGCCAGTGCACCACGACTGGTATATCAAAGGCTGTGGTATGTGTTATCCTGTCTGTATGATGGTGCATATAAAAGATCCCTTGCTGCTAATCGAAAAGAGTAGCCTATGAAGTGGTGACAACAGGTTTCTCTCTCAATATCTGTGTGGTCCTTAACCATATATCTGACGACATATAACAGTAAATAAAATGTGTTGAGTGTGTCATTAAATCAAACATTTCTTTCTTTCTTTCCATTGTTTTGTCTTTTGAGAGTAATCACTAAATGGATACTAAATTGAAAACATTTGCATAGTATATGTTGATGATTGAACACTGTTTTCCAGATTAAGGAAAGATTAATTGAATGTAGGACATTGATTGAGATTGTTTCTTTCAGCCATGTTGTTCAGTGCTACGTTCAGAAAACGAGTGGAGAAACTGGCACGTGACATTTTAGCGGATCCCATTCGAGTCGTGCAGGGGGAAGTTGGGGAGGTACGTCACATAGTTTAACAATTCTTACTTTTATTTTTCACTGCCTTCAGTCGTTTTAAACGGTTTTGATTTTTATTGTATAGCCTTTTGTATACCTTTAATAATAGCCTATGATTAATTAATCAATGTGCTCTAATGGTGTCGTTAAACAAAACAAACTTTATCTTTTAACCTGTAATAAATTTAATTACCGATTTTAATTCATTTGTTTTGTTTACATCCTTTGTTAACACCAAATATCTAATATATTTTTTAACTGTCATTAAACATTCAGTTCTTCGTGGCATATGTGAAATTTCTTTTGCATGAAAGAATACTTATAACTATAGTATAATTACATTTGATTTATTGCACAATAATTATTGCAATAAAATTCATTTGATTTATTATACCTCATTTTTATTTTCCATTAAAATTTTGATAATAGGCTCTATTAATATATTGTATTCATTGGAGATCTTCTTACTGTATGTCAGCTTTGGTTTTTATTGGGGGTTTTTTCTAGGCTAATGAGGATGTGAAACAGTATGTTGAGATTTTGCCGCCAGGTCCCGCCAAATGGACGTGGTTAGTTAAGAGACTTGTACAGTTTACATCAAGTAAGTAGCAATTATTATTTTTAGAAAAATTAATCAACCTTATTTTTCAAAATATTGGGGCTGGAATACTGTTTGGAATTTTGTTCACTAAAATTATTCACATATGTTACCTGCAGTGTAATGTACATATTAGTGGAAGTTTTCATTAATTATTTCTTTCTACATGCTATACAAAAATCCCAAAATGTGAGAACTTAAACACTTATCTTTTTTCTTTTTCTTGGGTTGGTAGAATGGAAACTGAAATAATCGGGTTAATTTTTATGTATTATGTCAGTTTATTTTTATGTATTGTATCGGTTTTATTTATATGTTGTACAGAAATAACTGTGTACATGTCATTGTAACACATATTTATGCAACAAGTAGCAATTGTAATGATGTTTGTTTAATTCCAGTTGGCAGTGTGCTGATTTTTGTAACAAGAAAGTTAAACAGTGAAGAACTTGCAGCGAATCTGAGGGCGAGGGATTTTGAAGGTAACATGGTTAATTAACTGTTCATTTCAGTTCATGGAGGTACATCCGCCATTTTCTAGCTTTTAATATCTTCAGTTATACAAATAGGATATTAATCCGACTAAGATAGATAAAATTTTGGCATTCTGTATTCATCATAAAAGCATTATATATTGTTCATATTGTTATTATTCATAAAAGTTTTACATTTCTTTTCAATTTAACCTGACCTATAACCAATAGCTTTTGCCTTTAATTTTCTACATTCTGTTTCAGAATGGATAAAATTCAAATTCAGCAACTGGAAGTTTTTTAATGAAAATATTTTACTTGACAATAAAAAATATTCATTGCATGAACACAAGACAAGAAATTGTGTAAAAAAAATATGAAGGAGTGATTGAATGAATGACATCCCGGCTCAAACAAAAACATCCGTTATTTGGTGCCAAACAATGTTAACTTATGTGTAGGCCTAAAATGAATATTTTTGTCTAATGCAGTAGGTGGAAATTCTCTTGGTTAGTGGTCAGGTTAAGTATTTATGAAAAAGGTGTGCAGTATGATAAAGATGGAATGTATTAGATGGACTAATAATCTGCATTCTATCATTGATCATTATATCATTATTACGTTATCTTTCACTCTCTGCTGCCAGTCATTATTACATAACGTTTAATGTAGTGTTCTCCTTTCAGTTGGTCTGTTACATGGAGATATGGACCAGAACGAGAGGAATAATGTCATAACAGCCTTCAAGAAGAAAGAGATGCCCATACTGGTGGCTACAGACGTGGCAGGTTGGCACATTCCACACAGCTACTGTTTTGGAGGATCTTTGAAAAAAAAACACACAACCCAAACCCAGTGCAAAACAAGTAGTCTAACAGTACTGCTAACACAATACTTGACCCCTGCCTGGCCTGGTGCTTATAAAATGTTTAGAGTCTAGACTCAAGACTCTAATAGAGTCTGAGCCTTTAACACCATGGCAACGCCATACAAATTGCATATATGTGACATCATTAGAGATCTTTAAAAGTTTTATAAGTACAGGCCCTGGCCAAACAAATTTAAGGGCCATAAGTCTATCAAATACAAAAAAATTATGAATTTTTAATATAATTTCAAATATTATTTATCTTGTTTAACCGTAATGCTCTCTCGTTGAAGTAAAATAAAAAGAACATATGGGGATTATTTTTTTTAACAATTTATGAAATTTATGGTCCATATTAATTTGTTGTCATAATGATATTTCTAAATCATCTTTAGCACAGCAAAGGATAATGTAACCAGGGCTTCTAAATTGTGGTAGCCCCGCTCCCATGGCTAGTGATATTCAATGTTGGGCTAGTAAATAACTACTATTGCCATGCCCAACGGCTAGTGAATGTTTTTGATCAAATGTTGCAGTTAAGTCTATTTTGTAAATATGAACCCCCACCCCCCCCCCCCCCCCCCCCCCCCCCCCCCCCCCCCCCCCCACCCCCCCCCCCCCCCCCCCCCCCCCCCCCCCCCCCCCCCCCCCCCATCCTCCTGCCCCCCCCCCCCCCCCCCCCCCCCATTGTTAGTTTTTAAGCTCTATCTCTCTCTTTAGGTGACGTATCCAATTTTTAATATTGTTTAGTAAAATTGTATTAACTTAAAGTAAAGTAGGGCTAGTGAATTTTTAATTGTGGCTAGTACATTTTTAAAATCACTGATCCCATGGCTAGTGGATTTTATAAAAATTTTAGTGAAGATTTCTACTAAAGATTGATTTGTGTCTGTTTTCAGCAAGAGGTCTCGACATCCCCCACATCCACACGGTGGTCAACTACGATGTTGCGCGAGACATCGACACACACACGCACAGAGTGGGAAGAACGGGAAGAGCAGGTAACTGGTCACAGTAGGGAGTTCGGTTTGTATTCGTTCTAACTTTGAAGATCGGGGCATGCAAGCAATATAAGAATCCATTGTGTATTGTATTGGTGAGCCCATTGGGCTATTTCTCATTCCAGCCAGTGCACCATGACTGGTATATCAAAAAGGCCATGGTATGTACTACCCTGTCTGTGGGATGGTGCATATAAAAAATCCCTTGCTGCTTATTAAAAAGAGTAGCCCATGAAGTGGCGACAGCGGGTTTCCTCTCTCAATATCTGTGTGGTCCTTAACCATATGTTTGACGCCATATAACCATAAATAAAATGTGTTGAGTGCGTCTTTAAATAAAACATTTCCTTTCTTCCTTCCATTGTGTATTGTTATGAGTCTGTTTCAGCATTAGGTACACACTTCCACATCTGTAAAGAGGATACCTCGATCTTGGTCATTAGATAAAGTATCCTTTAGTCAAATAGCTTGACACCATTAAAAATTAATCATTATTTTATTCTTGAATACATGGATGGATGGAGGGATGGATCAGATGGATGGTTGGGATGCGATTGGCTTGGATGGATGGATTGGAGGAATGGGATGTGTGGAGGGAGGGAGGAATTCTACTATGATCTGAAAACATAATGGTGACTGGCTAGTGAGAGTAGAAACCTACTGCTGCCACACAGGTTACTTAGCAGCTTGGGGTCTTTTGTGTGCACTTTTTAATAGGTAGGAAAACACACGTCACAGCCTTCGATATATATATAGGGGCGGGACATAGCTCAGTGTTACAGCGCTCGCTTGATGTGTGGTCGGCCTGGGATCAATCCCCATCGGTGAGCCCATTAGGCTATTTCTCGTTCCAGCCAGTGCACCACGACTGGTATATCAAAGGCCGTGGTATGTGCTATCCTGTCTGTAGGATGGTGCATATAAAAGATCCCTTGCTGCTAATTGAAAAGAGTAGCCCATGAAGTGGCAACAGCGGGTTTCCTCTCTCAATATCTGTGTGGTCCTTAACCATATGTCTGATGCCATATAACTGTAAATAAAATGTGTTGAGTGCATCGTCAAATAAAACATTTCCTTCCTTCTTCCTTCCTTTGATATATATAACTGTTGTACAACACTGGCTAAGATGGGATAAAAATCTAACAGATCCACGGTGGTTGCTTGATGCTGCGACCCATAACACCTCTGGCAAACACTCTAACCACTGACCTAAGTCCTGCCCCCTCTCTGTACACTGACAGTTTCTAAAGTAACATCCTGTAATACTAGTGCATCTAGGTCAAAATAACTGATGATGTCCATTGATATAGTAATACGATAGATGAAAAGCTATATAATTTGAATTTTTCAGAATTTAACAAATATTAACTAGGTTTTTTTTTTTGAAAA